>NW_008709027.1:818130-992979 GCF_000327385.1 Lottia gigantea
CACGTGCTAGAGCAGTCCAAAGTTGCAAATTTGGCTTTTTACGGATAGCTATAAAACCGGAAGTACATGTCGGAGGTCAAAGTATCAAATGATAGCCAAGGTCAATGACCTTTGACCCTATAAAGGTCAATGTCATCAAAGGTCAAGGTCACGAGATATACGCCATCAAATATTGAAAAAATTCAATCGCAAATTGCAAAAAAGCAAAATCGAAATTCAAAAATCGGCTTCCTGCGATCTCTCTTAATTTTTGTGTTCTTTCATTTGACACCAAAATTTTGAAATTTGGAATAAAAATCGAAGAGTTTCAGGGAAATCAAAATGGCGGCCAAAGTTTCACGTCTGTTCCGGATTTTTTTTTCTTCGTTTTTTTTGTCATAACTTTGTCTATCTATCAGCATAAATTTTTTTGTCCTATACAAATTACACCGGAAGATATTCAACCGGAAGTGAACATCGATTTCCTGTTTAAACCTGAAGTGAAATTGAAATTTTTACTGTACCATTTTGTTTACTTTCTTAAACTGTCTTTGCTCAATTTTTTTCAGATTAATCAGACAAAAAGCAAAAAAGCCTATATCTAAGCTTCGTGAATGTTGAATGGTTGCTGCAACTATTGTAGTCTAAGCTCAGGAAGGTGTGTAAAAATCGAAAAAAAAAAAAAAAAAAAAAAAAGAATTGACATTTCGATAACAAACTGGGACTTTGCTGAAAGCAAAGTCCCACAATTAAGAAAAAATTTGAGCTAGTATTCCATACTAAATTTCACTAACCATTTTCATGTGTGGCTGCAGAGGTAGTTCAGTATTTTTATCCTCCTCAGATCCAGATTCACTGGATTCAAAAATTCGAACAGCATTTAAGTCATGGACTGGTTCATCAATTCTGTTAAATTCTATACCTTCATCCTGATTGGTATTAATGGTTAGGGGTAGCATGTTGTCCATTGCCTTTGTATTCTGTACGGAATATACTTGTTTACCCTGTATATCAGTAATCTGAATGCCAGTGTCATCATCAGAATCTAGACTAATATCTGTACTGTCATCAGACTCGCTTCCTGCTAGTTTTCTGGCTAATTGTGCCATGGTGTAATACCTATTTTTACATTTGCGATGTAATCTCTTTAGGAGGTGTTTATGAGATGGATATCTATATCTAATAAGGTTTGAAAGATTTGACTGCCTGTCTGGAGAGCTACTGGATGGGGTCTCAGTGTCTGTTGGTTGTTCCATTAATTTAGTAGTTGCTCTGGTCATTCTGATGCTGTCTTGGACATCATGAAGCATATGCATTAGTTTTCTACAATGCTTTTCCTTTTTCCTGTTCATTTTATTCAAGTTTTTCCTTTTGATGAACTGAGTAGAACCTGATGAGAGTGAGTCAGCAGAATCCGTCTGTGGACCATTGTACTGACAAGTTTTCCTCTTTACTACATTTACATATTTCACTGGAACAGGAATTCTGGTATTTTGTAGATGAGACAAAAATGTACTCTGTCTCCTTGAAGACATCTTATCAGCTGTAATTTATATTTAAAAATTATATGGTCGGGTCAACTGTGCTGAAGGATCAATTACCTCTGAAGCATTACCTCTGAAGCAAATTGATTTTTTAAGGGGGTACCAGGCCCCTAGCCAGACTTGATTGTTAAGAGGGGCAAGTAATATATCCGGAGGGGTAATGATAAATAGTGTATAATGTTTAGTTGCAGTGATGGAAATGGTCTGTTGACGGATTTTTTTCTTTTATCCAATCCCTTTTTAATGCATTGCCTCCCTTGAAGACTGAAAATTCCCGGACTCAGACGAATATTCAAATCTGTTTCGATGTTGATTGAACAAATTTTACCTGCTTAAGACCGCTTTAATATAGAATAACTCCTAGTTCCATTCCATTTCATTCCCAGATACAAAGTTTTTTGTAGGTCACTGACAGGGTCGTGCACGAAAAAGAGCGGGAAATAAAGTTTACCCTTGACCTTGAAACTTTCGGCAAGGTTTGATAAAGCTGTTTTTAAAAAGTTTGAACAAAGACTGCCACGGTTGGTATTGTTTCTATCCATAAATATAATCACTAAACAAGCTAAGGGGAGTCATTGATTGATTAATCTATGATCAGATCTCAACAAAGGGCTATTATTTTTGAATTCTTGAAATAGGTCTGAGATCTGCTCATTTGGACTGATATAAGTTCTCTTATTTAATTTAAATCAGTTATGAGCTTTGTCTGTGAACTGAATTCGGTAGTAAATCAAAGAAAAGGTCAGAAACACTATTTCGAGTTTTGGGGATACAAATATTTTGTTTTAAGGATTAAAAAAGGAACAATTAGCAAGTTCAATGTATTCCAGTTCTAATTTCAAAGGCTGAATACAAATTGATATGTAAATCTGTAAGGGTTTACCTAAAGATACAACACTTACACATATTCTAATTCAGTGGAGGAGCCCTCGCAGCCCCAAAGGCATGTTTTTCGGGCAAAAATATCATAACATGGTAAGAAATTCGGGCAACCTCAGGTATTTTGCACCCTCCCCCCCCCTCCCCTCCCCTCAGACGTAAACCTGGCTCTGCCACTGTTCTGATTAACATCCAATATTGCAGTATATGAATTACTTCAAACAGCTCTGATAAAAAAACATTTATTTACAAGAAAGGGATTGCATGACACAAATGAATAAATTCTTAGATTTAAAATAAAATGCTCAATTTGGATTAGTGTATTAATATAAAACAATTATTTATCATTTATCATATATATTGTCCCCACTCCCCCTGAAAATAGTCATTAATGAAAATTCAATTTATTCATACATTTGACCTGGATGTCATATTCACTTCATTCATAATACATATACATCGATTGCAGCAACTTCAAGTAAACAAGCAATGCAACATATTGGATGGACAACTGAAGCAAGTTTTGGAGTAATTTATACATTTATCACCTTGAAACTATAGTTACAGACTTGTTATGTAAATATGTTAATGTTCAAGTTAGCTGTTGTAATTCCATTGGTAGTATTATTAGTATGTTTTAATTAATTTGGTACTGTGTTAATGGGATATTTAGGTATAACATGTAATGTACTTGAAATATTATCTTTGGGGAAGAGGTTAGAGTTTTTCAACAGTTTGCCAATTATTCCCAAAACTTAAACAGGGTTGTTGAGCGCATACACTAGGTTTCAGTGGGGATAGGGGAACATCCCCAGGTGATACCTAGTGGTAAACGCAACAATACGTTAGTGGTAAACGCAACAATACGTCACTTCCTTTTATGTTCCTTTTTTTTTTATCAACATCAATTGCTCGTAAACACTCCGTCGATCCGTCAACATTTGCTTGTAAACGCTCTTAAAACTAGATTTTTTTTATGAAAATCGGTATGTGTATACATATTCATAAGACGAAGATCAAGTTCGAATTTGAGCTATTTTCGACTGTTAGAAGCAGAGTTATTGCCCTTGCCCCAAAATCTTGAATATGCTATTACTCTCTTAGTTTTCAACCGATTTTGATGAAACTTGAAATGGATGTTTCGTTTTTACCATCCGCATGCCGTGGTCGGCATATATGGCTGTCGTCCACTATCTTTTAGTTTATTATCTCCCTTGAAAAAATATTTATTTGTTCATCTAACCTAGATGAATGTATCATTTCTTGTCAGACCAGTGCTGTTCTTCGTAGAGATAGAACCTTTCTCACATATTTTTGTTTTTGTTTCGCTTGATAAAGGGATTAGTCCCAAAACGTAGCGACCTTTACTCTTATTGAATCGACTTTCTACCTACCAACCTGTTTGCACGTTATCGTGTGATTTATTTTTTCTTGTTCTAGTTGACTTTTAATTGAAATACCATTTGATATTCATATTCCCTAGATTAATAACAGACGACGCTAATGTGTTGCCTTTTTTTGTCAGCAGTCGCCAAGACACAAGCTTCGTTACCAGAGGACTATAAGTGTGTATGCTTTTTAAACCTCTCTTCGTAGACACCAACCAGCGGCCGTTTGCTCAGCCCATCCCAGACACATTTCATTGAGTGATTGACCATAATAAATAAATTTAAATAGGCTACCGTTTGGATTGGAATCCAGTCTGTCCCGACTTTCGTCTTCAGAAGTTATAGATTCAAAAGTTTTCATTGTTAACTTTATTGTTCTATTTGCGTTATCAACTTGTTGTGAGGCCTACTGCTACATATAACTTAATCAAGATTCTTCCAAAAGATTTTCAACAAATTATATACAATATATATATAGGGCCGACTCTGAAACTGATAAATAATATAGATGAAAATAATTATACTTAAACAGCGTAAGGTAATCATGGCTCAAAATCAGAAGGGCGAATGGGAGAAATTTCCTAAAAACGGTTGGAGGCCAAGAAGCTGAAAGAAGCTGCTAATACAAGCGCAAAAATTACAAGCTTAGTATCCTACTGTAGAGGTAACTCTGAGGATATATTTTAGCAAATGCATCTGCAAAGCGACCTTTTTTAAGATTAAATTTAATGAAGTGTCCTAGTAGGATCGTGATGTGTGAAAATCAACTAAATTGAGTTGAGCTTAATGATGATGAATGCCGATTGATGCTGATTGATCTGTTCCTGAAAAAAAATGATCGTAAACTTCCTGCCATAATTTGTAATCACACCATGCTCCTTCCCTAAAATGATAAATTAGGCCTTCTACCGTTCCTTTGCCTACGGCCCAACAAGTCCAAAATATGCCACTGATCATAATGTTTATTTACCGCTGATCTCCGTTAATTGAATGATCTCGATCACAACTGAGTTGACTGAACACCTTCTTTATCAGTGTAATAAGCAGGATTGGTTACACCTACTGCTCCATCAGTAGCTTGACCTGCTGGAGAAGCCATTGTTTCATATGGATGGTATTCCTTTACACCAGTATTGTATATGTTTTCATTGCTTTCATTATTTTCCCTTTTCCTTGACCTAAAATCAGAAGTATACAAAAGGAGAGAAATTAGAAAAAATGGTTAGGAACAAACATTTGTCAATTTAAAACCCAATGAGTAAAGTATGTAAGAGGTTTGAGAATAAAGGAAGTGAATAATAGTATACCTGGATATTAAAACTAAAATAGTGACCAATGCTATTAATATTATTAAAATTACTGCTGCAATTAAGCCACCATACATACCAGCTGACAAACCAGACTGCTTATCTATCAAAATAAAACTTTACCTCAGTGTCAGATAAGATAGATAGAAATAGATAGACATATTACAATATTAAACAATATTAAGCATTATGGAACATATTTTCGTAATCAAATTGTAGCCTAGATATTGACATTTATGACTGTGTTAGTTCAAGAACAATGTTCAGTCTCATTCAAACTCATTATGACCAGTAAGGGAAAAAAAATAAATTCTTTTAATAGGTACATTGTTGTGATTCTTCATTATGTCATTATGTCCTCACACCTGAGGAATGTCTTTTTGAACTTTCTGTATCACTTCCCAATACTAAAAAAAATAACCCAAAAATTACAGGGGCCTTATTTTTGAAAATTTAACTTCATATGATTTTAGTGTTCATTCATCTTTTTGGCCAATCACTAATATCTACATTTAGTAATCCAATTTATCCAAATAGACATTTAAAATCTGAATTTTGTCTTAGTAATGTTTTCTAGAATCAGGTTGCTGTTCTTGCTTTGATAAGATTAAGAATTACCAAAACCTTTTTGATGAAAATATAATTGCACTGCTGAATCTGACTTTGATTTGGGTCTAAAACATATGTAACTAGATTTCAAAAGTACTAGAAATGTATGGAAATTGCATAATTCCTTCAAAAATACCTCAAACTAGGAATTTCTTTTCCTATTTCTATAAATGTCTTTTCTCAATCACAATATATCGAGAAAAGACAAATCGTCTCTTTAACTTTCAAATGCGGATATTTGAACACACATTGATTTGAAGGCTCAGATTTTGATGGTGAGCTGTGAACACTATTACTGAATAGCTTAGATAAAAAAATTCATGGATCTGTCCCTTTAATTTTGAAAAGTAGTATACACAAATACATACTGTAGGGAAAGACTCAAAGGAACATATCTGTAAAGGGTAATTTTGTTTTCTGTTTATTTTATTTCTAGCCATTGATGATATTTACCTTGGTTACGCTGGTCACAGTCTGTACATAAGGTTGTTGTGAGACTTATAGAGGCAGTGTTTGTTGCTGATTCTGTACTCAAATCTGTAATAAAAAGTTCAACATGCAGTATAAAAGTTCCTAGGTAAGCACAGATAACCTTAATTTTCTACTTTTTTTTTAAAGTTTTTTTTATATACACATCATACTGTAGGCAGTAAAGGAATAAATTTGCAGGTTATGTAAATGTATTTGGGGTACCTGTAGTAGCAAAGAGAGAAGGGGGGTGTCCAGGTTTAGATTTTGTCATCCCATGTGGTTGGAAGGTTTTCAATCTGATAATGGAGTTCAGCCTATTGTCTGTGGACTGTTTGGTCCGGGTGGGTGCTGAGTCACTGATAATCACCTTAAGGTGAGTCTAATCTGCTTGAAGAGTTCAAACACAAAGGAAACTAGTCACTGATAATCACCTTAAGGTGAGTCTAATCTGCTTGAAGAGTTCAAACACAAAGGAAACTAGTCACTGATAATCAAGGAAAACTGTTGCATAGTCAATCTTTATCTCTGATACCTGTAGTAAGTTTATCTTTTTCACACATATGATTATCATTGATTGGTAATTGAGTATTATCTCCACATCTTACTTCTATTTCAGATTCGTCATCTGTACCTAAAAATAGATTTACCTCCCTTTATACATACTGGCGTTGCTTAGGTAAGTTTTTATATTAAAATTTAAGTGTCATATTTAAATAAATATGTGTTCATGCATGGAAGCTTTCAAATCTGTGAAACATGATACATTTGTACAAATATTCAAAATTGTGACTTATTGTGTTTTATTTTACTTTTTATGCATGAACTTACCTTGAACATGTATCCATACATTACCAATATGTTTATCTCTGGTAGTTAGATTAATATTAACAATATTAGAGTTGCTGGTAAATATTGGTTGAAATGAATACAATCCTGAGTCTTGACAAGTTATATTTTTTATAGTATTACCATCAGTTATCATCAGTTCCTCATAACAAACAGAATTCTGAACATCTAGAGCTAATCTGACATCAACAGCCAATATCTGAATAGTTCTATTACAGTTGGTAGTAACAACACATGAATATGTTGTGTTGACAGTTTGGTCATTGTTACCAAATATATTACTAGTAAGATATAGACTGTTGTCTCTTTTTGTTATACCAGCGTCACACATATCCATAAGTTTCTGTACTGAAAATGAAAATGAATTTCAATGTTATGACTGGTGTTTAAGCTAAGGTCAGACCAGACGAATTTCATTCACCGGCACTTCGGCTGAAATTATTCATTTAGGCACACTGGACGAATGCCATCGTTGATAAAATAAATTACACATTCGCAAGGCACTTAGACGCATGATAAAAAATATGGTGGCGCCTATAATGGTGATGAATATTCGGGTGAATAATATCTACACACTTGATTTTGGCAGTTGGTTACAACCAATGCTCAGGCAAATGTCGTAGCACTGGACTCACTAAGACACAATAGGCAAAGTTCGCTGGTGATAGAAGAAATGGTTCTGATGTTGATCGGCATGTGCAAGTCTGATGACCTTTAAAACATCATCTTTACTGTGATTATTGTGAACATGAGCTGTTATCCTTATAAAATATAGTGTTTTTTTCTTTTCTTTTCTTTCCTTATGCCTGTTTTTGTTTCTTAGAAAAGACAGTTTGAATAGATCATATTAAAATTTTAAATAGGATAAGATTAAGACTTACTGTTAATGCACGCATATTCCAAGATAGCAAAATGTGCAAAATATGAGTATTTAACATTGAGTATTTTACAATTGCCATAATTATACACCCGATTTATCTGAGAAAAACAAGATGTGTTTCCAGAACATGCTTTTATGATGTCTTCTATTTTATCATTCTTTCTATAAATACAGTCACTTGTTGTATTAGGCAGACAACAGGCATCCTGCTTGCATGTAGATGCTTTGAGTTTGGTTCCATAATACACATTTCTTATGGCAATAATGTCCAGACTTTTTACAGTGCCGTTCTTTTTACATTCCATGGTATATGCTCCTTTTCTCCCTTCAAAACAAGTAGTTGTATTGAATACAGTTGAACTTGTAGCTGGAAACAAGATATTGAAAGGAGATTCAGAAATCAACATTTTTAGGTAAAATGGTACATGGCTATGCATTAGGACACACTGAACATGATACACAATCAGATTAATGTGGCTAACAGTAGTGACTAGTAATTATACAGGACTGTATTGTGTTCTGTCCATTGTTTAAACAGATGTCATGAGCATGTTAAATTCAGCAACAGTGTGATTGTGAAATGATTTAGCCTCTGCAAATCATTAGATGCCATATTTGACATCAATGAAATTTTTCTTAAAGGAATTGTCACAAGGTTTTCTCAAGTTTTTATGTATACATGTATATTGCTATACAATATTAGCATCGATTTGCACCATTCCAATTTTCAATCATACAACCACTATCAATTTTGGAATTGCAGGAACCACAGACGTGTAAATGAAAGGTGGAATAGTGCAAATTGATGCCCCAACACACATAAATTTTATTGAATTAAATCTTGAAGTCTTAATTTAACAGGAATACTTATCTTATCTTTTGTAAATGAAATTGCTGATTACCTGTTTCCAAGAATTTCACAGGAATGAATTATTTTAAATAAAATTGACTGAGTAAATGTCATGGATAGTATCTGTAAGCATTCATTACTTTGAACTGGATATGGCATTTGATTTGATTTCACTGCAAACAAGACTTAATTAAAAAATGAATTTGAAAACTTACCCTCAAGTCTTGATATAAGAATAATAATTCCTATTTTAATCCACATTTTGAATTCAAAATACAGACTATTAAAGATTAGACTTTAGTAAATTTTGATGAATCATTTTGATTTAAGTCTCACTATAGTGCAAGTTGTATGCAATATATTCTTATTTACATGATCTAGTTTTTCTTTACAACAAGCCATGCATGCATTAAGTAGGGTCCTAGTCTCCTTATGATACATGTTTTCTTAGTATAATATTTCGGGTTTTAATGGTGAGTATAATATTTTGAGTTTTAATGGTGACAGTAAATTATGTTGTAGAATAGATAGGGAAGTAATATTTGGAGAAAAAAAGCTGGCCCTACTAGTTTCAATACCATTGACTCATAAACAAGAGAAATGGTGAAAATTTGTTGTTATCCTATAGATGTCGTGATGTGCATTTCTTTGCATTCAATATTAAAGGGATTGTAAATAGGTTTTCTAAACTTTGTATGGGTATCAATTTGCACTATTACAATTTTCAATCAGGCGTCAGTGGTTCCTGCAATTTCACTAAAACTTTGTGATTGATAACGTAACTAACCGCCATACAAGCATACTTTGCGATTAGTGACATTATACGCATAAGCAATTAAGAAACCTCTTCGCAATTCCTTTAAATGCATTATAGATAGTGCCTATACCTAAATAAAAATCTGACAAAATCAGTGGGTTGATTAAAACATTCTTACTGTATAGTAGCAATATGACAATTATTGCTGTCTACTGTTATACACATTGTATTAAGTGCAAAGTTCAGAAATCTTGAAGCCTAATAGAAATTTCCAGTACTTTATTGTATACGGTCTTGAAATGTACAGCGAGGTAGGCTATATCAACCCACATTTTTTTTACTTTCATTTGACCACTGTCAATAATCAATATCAGAAGCCGGTCTTTATAGCAAGTTTTGGACTGTCATGGTCAATCAGGATTGAATCCTGAACCTGGGTTTTATTGAGACATCTTGACTTGCTAAATATTGATAAGAAGAAAATTTCAATTACTCACTTTATTTACAATTATAAACATAGAAAGAATACAATTTAATCAAAAATCAAATCAAAACAAAAGTTATAGAAAATGATTTGATCATTGTTGAAAACATCTTTGGACACAAACATAGTTTTTAAATCTTGATTCTGAAATCACATGACATGAACAGATTGGCAAGTATTTATTTTGCAAGTTGACTTTGTCATATTTCATCTATATGTCATGTCTCAGATTGCTGGAAATGCCATCTACAGACTTCTTTTTCTTAAATATCTGTTCCCCCTCTCCTCCATTGTAACTTTGGCTGCCCCAGAAAATTACTAAGTCTGAAATTGCTTGAAGCACAGGTATCTGAAGTTTTATGAAATATAAAAAAAAATGTACTAGGAAATGTTTATATCATACCCGCTCAACAGAAACACGAATAATAGTTTTTTAAAACTGCTTGAACAAACTAATTTGTTTAAGTATTAAATGAACAGTTATATACATACAATATACAGAAACAAAAATCATATATATATATATATATATATATATATAGTTAATCTTCAACACTAAGGCCATACCAAAATAATATTCTGTTCGTCGGGAATTCCGTACCCGATTTTCCGTTATCGAAATTTTATTTTTAAAATTAAAAAATAATATTCGGTATGTATCAAAAGAGCTCCTGTATGTAAAATTTTGAATAAAGAATTTTTAATTTTAAAAAAAAAAATTATATTGCCCGTATGTCCGTACCTCTAAATTGATCAGTTAACATGATTGTTTAGCTCTCATTTTTAGTTTCATTTTTATTTCTCTAAGCCTAAAATTTGGTAGCAGGAGTAACAAATTGCGCCCTCTATTTCCGTTTGTCAGTTTGTGGACATTGTGCGACAATTAAAGTAGAACATGTTCCAGCTGTTGAAAGAGTGAGTTCGAACAGTAGTTTAGGCGCTTCGCTGAAGCAAGAACGTTTTCTCGACGACCAAACGCATCGAAATTCCGGAAGTTGATAATTATCAGAAATAGGCATGGCCGATGCAGTGCTAGAATTAATATTTGTATTTGTCTATTTTACCAAAATGATTTTAGTAATCAAAATTAGGTCACACCAGAAACTTATTTTGCCATACATGGCACGATGTTGAGCCTGAAAACACTTTTAAAGATGTTTATGATCTGGCATCTGCAGGAATTCAATCGTGTATATCACAGATCCCAGAAAAAGTGTACATCAAGGACAATATGGAAAAATCAGGCGGTGTCTTGGTTACACTTTCGTTGAAAATTTCTCTGTGTGATGAACTGAAATCCAAGTTTGTGGACTTTTTAATTAACTTGCCTTCTCATTCTTCGTCTGAAGAACCTGTTTGTAATACTTCCAAAAGTGATAAAAATGTGTTCGATTTTATGATGGCATCAAGAAAGACATTAATGTTTCCTGAAAAACCTACACCACTAGTCTTTGACAAAACCTTAACTGGACCTCAAAAACTATTTTGTGATGTGCTAGATTGGTGCAAAACAATTGATGATGGCTGGTCAAAAGACCAGTTAATTCTACTAAAACTAACGTGTTTAACAACGTCACTAGATGTAAATTGCATAGATATCAATAGTAGCTACCATCTAGTGACGTCATAAAACGCGTTAATTTTAGTGGAATTACAAGAACCACAGACCTTGGAATAAAAACTGGTGCAAATTGAAATCCGTGTCCCAGATACATATAATAAGGTTAGAAAACATCTTTACCACCCCTTTAAAGCTTCTGGTGGGTGTATTTGCACTTTTATTTGTTTGTTTTATCAGTAATATCAGTCATATATCAATCAGTAATTCACTGACACCTATTATTATTTTTTATTGTTATTTTTTACACCATAAATAAATACTATTAATTGTTATTTTATCTGAATACATTCAAAATCATCCATGTTGGAAAATTTTAATGGTACGAAGGGACTTTTTTTTTTTTTTAAATCAAAAAATATTATATCGCACCAACCAAATCAATGATTACTAACTTTTAGACATTTTTTTTTTTAAATTAAAAAAAAAATTTCGTTCGCTCGTACCTTTTTTTTTTCAAGAAATCCCGAAGAACAGAAAATTATTTTGGTATGGCCTAATTTAAGAAATTGAGAATAAGAACAGAAAATGTATGCTACATTTTGAATTGAATTTCAAGTTTTGACAATTCTGTTTTGAATACACTATCAGTTTTGTCTATACTGTACTATCACATGTCTTACGTAATATAAATGCAAATGAATTCAAAAAACAGATTTCACTTTAAAAAATGGAAAGTCACATCCGTTTGCAAATCTGGTGCAAAAGTAAGTGAACATTGGTGCAATATAAATAGGAAAATAGGAACACAAATATACTGTTAAAGTAAACCTATAGAAAGTTGAATTTGTTAGTTGAGCATTTATATTATATCAAGGCAAGTGAAGCATACTAACTAAATTGGTGTATCTTGTTTAATATTTATTTACACTATTTATATATTATATTGAAATTGTCCTACCATAATTCTTACCAAAACTGAAAGCAAAAATAACTATGAAAATATCTTTAAAATGGTGTACAAAACATCTTGAACAAGGCATGATATTCTACTAAGATAATAAATTGAGGCCTGAATTATTGATTATTAATTGTATTTTATTAATATTATATGATGAATTTAATGACTGTATCAGTACTTAAACATTTTCCCCGTAAATTTTGTTAACCAAAATGTTTAATTGTGACATTTGTAATATAACCTTCATACAGTGAATATTACACATGTCTATGGACATCCACAATGCTACAATTATCATCAGATGTTGTAGGTTCCACATTCACAGTTTCAACAGCAATATTAGGTGTCCAATTAGATTTTCTTGTAACAGGCGAACTAGTTTCTCCATCAGAACTAATAGAAGAGCGGTGACTATTAAAATTATCATACCCTCCTCTACGGAATGGTCTAAATGTTATGTTTTGAGCCAACAAAAAATCCCACACACTGGATTGAGGTTTGGTCATAGTAAGATGTCGCCTTTTCCTGAAACATGGTAACAGAAATTGAAAGTTAAAACTGAGATTAGAAATTCTCTGAAGATTAAAGGGGAGTAACTCTGTACAGATTAATTGTGTTTATAAATATTTTTGATGATAAAATGAAAAAGTTAAGGTTGGAGTCCTTTTACAGGTCAAATAACATTTTAGTCTGAATGACGCAGACTGTAAAATAAGGTCAAAAACAATAATTTTCCTAATTGGACTGAATACAAATGAATGTATGTAGGTCTAATAATCACCCTCTTAACAATGGTGGCAATTTACACAAATTAAAGCCTGTCTAAGTCAGATTATATAACCCATTTTTCAGAACAAACTTAGAATCAGCCTTTGAAATTGAATCATCCAACTGAATGTCTATCTAATGTTGCACAGGCACCATCTTATGCAATAAGTTTTGTATAGCTCTTATATTACAGCTGAATAGTACTCCTATTTTATATTTCTTACATAATGAAATAGACATGATGACTGATTGATAAAGTAAAAATATTTACCTTCCCCAGTAAAATATAAAACCAAATATTGTTAACATTAAACCTATAATAGCTGCTACCATACCACCCATCATGCCTGTTGTAACTGTAATATTACATAGAAACACTGTTGGTATGATTGGATTGGATCATAAATTTAAGAAGCACTGATTTTTTTTAAATTTCTATCTGGAGAATTGTTCTCTTGGTAGATCAGACAAGTGCAAAGTTCCTTTATTTCCAGAAAAACTTGGATTGAACTTATTTGCTTTGAAATTTGCATCTTAGTCTTGTCAGGTAATACTTGAATTACAGGAACATCAGTTGTCAGACAAAAATGGGAAAATGGGCTAGCCTTGTGTGCTGTTCAAGATATATTTTATACATCTTCTAAAAGCATATACGTTTTAAAAAGTTCTTAAACAATAAAGGGAGTATGATCATTTTCTGACTTAAAGGGCTTCTAAAGAGTTTAAAAATTTAAGAGTTAAAATTAATTGTGTACTGATACAGATATCACCATTCCAATTTTCAATCTGACATCTGTGATTCTTGCAATTCCAATTAAACTAGGCGTTCTATGACGCCCTTTTCTCAAAGACTTGCCATAGTGATATCTTAAACCGGATTACTTTTAGTGGAATTGAAGAAACCACAGACCTGATGATTGTCTATAATAAATTGCATGAGTACTTACAAGCAAAAGAATCTTCTTCTATGAGACCAGAGTTAGTACTGGATCTTGGTGTATTCTCTATCTGGTAAGTTCTTGTGGACTCATGAGTGGGTGATGATTTAGTTGCTGATCCTAAAGCATTTACTGATATTGTAGTAGGTAGAATACTTGTAGTAGTTGTATGTATTTTATTGGTATCTTCAAGTACTAACGGTACACTATGTGTTGTTGTTAAAGTGCTATATAAAGTTGTTTTAGTTGGTGATTGTGTTGTTCTAGTTGTTCTTTCTGAAGGAGACATTGAAACATATTGGTAAAATTGGAAATATTGGTTAAAGGAATAATTTAGACATAAGATATTATGTAAGAAGTATTTTGAAAATTAGTGAGAAATTAAAAATAATACCGAAAAGATAATAAAATTCTGAGAAAATATATTATTTGAATCCATTGAGAAATATACTGTTAAATGCAATTTGAATGCATAGTAAGTACGTCTGTACACTCTGAATAAACGAAAAAAGGCTTTTTGACCTTTCTTTATCGGTCACTCATTGGAATTCTGCTGGTAATTCTCTTCTATAGTGATGAATAAATAATGGACATGGACAAACTTGTATTTTTCCATAAATGAAAATAAGGGAACCTATCTTTAATTGGAAAATAAGTAACTGGACATAATTATATAGGACTCATAATTGTGTCCAGTGTCCAGATATTTGATATTATAGTACCTTCAATACACCCAAAACCACAAGCTCAAGAAAAGAATTAAAAGTTACCTTGAGAACCAAGACCTAGACAATATGGTGGATATAGTGTGATAGATGTAAATAATAACAATCATTAGAAACATTTCTAAAATGTACACACAGACCCCAGGTAGCCAAACAATTTTCACAGAATTTCTAAATTTTAGACAAGGCTACATACACGAACATCAACAAACACAAATCTATTTCAAACTGAATTTGTGAATTTTATTTGAATTTCTCAAAATATTTGAAATTCTGAAGAGACTACTAGCTCTGAGAACTTTCTAATATATAAACATGTTGCATGCTTCAAGTTGAATTTTTGAGATAATCATCATGCTATTGATTTTAGAAAACCAACAACCAAATATCTATCAAACAATCACCCACTATAACATATAATAACAGCTGAATTTATTGATGATTTCTGTGTTGTGTATCTTTTAAACAATTTATGTCATCTTCAGTAAATCGATGGAGAATGGACATTTTCTGGAAAATTTCTTTGCGGACGATATTAGAGAGTGATATAAATACATATCTCTTTCATTTAAAAATCTCGAAAGATATAGCATTATGTCTATGTTGGCTATGTTTTAACACTGACATAATGTTAACATAAGCACAAATGGGACATGTCAATATCACAAAATGTTTCACATAAAAAATGATCACATTTATTTAGATATATGTAAAAGGAAGAAAAGATTTACCTGATGAACATGAATAGGTTATTTTCATAAAGTTTGTGTGAGGGTTAAATTTTTTGGGATCACAGATACCAGTGGTGGCTTTCCACATTGCTAATAACTGACATTGAGATTTACCATTACAGTTTGTTTCATAGGATATTTTTTCTGCTGGTTTGATTTCAAACATACAATCCTCTTTATGTGGCACACAACAATCCTCTTTATAAGAGCTCTGATCAGTAGGATAAGGACATTCTAGATGAATTGCTTTAGCTCCATGAAATACTTTATGTATTGTTATTTTATCACCCCAATCACATTCTAGTTCTAGAAAATTCTTATATGTTCCATAACATGCTGAAAATTCTGAAATAAATAAATCTTAAATAGATCCCATGTAGAAATAGTATAGACACATGGTATGTAGAATATTGTTGAGCAAGAAACAGGTATAGTTCAGATGTGGTTCTATCATGATGTTATTTATATCTGATAATCATCAAAATTAATATATTACTGAAATATTTTCCATTCATCAACATTCCAGACAATTAACCTACATTGCTTCAGATTCTTAACAAATTTCTATCAGGCAGTAAGCAATCACAACTGGAAACATCAAAGTCAAGTGTGATTTTGTATAAATGTAATATTACTTGGCTTAAAAATCCTTACCTTTCGTATCACATTTTATATTAATTATTTCCAATATAATACACAACAATACTAAATTAAATCCACTTTGATTCATTTTAACTAGAAGGTAATTTCAACAACAAATATATTCACATTGTGGTAATCCATTAATTGTAAGTTAATTGATTCTCAATCTATGATAGTGGAATAATGATCACATTGATGTCTTATTACAACTACTTCTCCAAAATAACTAGAAAGTAACAGAAGAACAATCTGTTCCTTTAAACAAGAAATAACATGGATGTAACAGTGAACAAATGTGTTGTTGGTAGAGTCTTATGGAGCTGTAGAGAAAATTAACAAACTAAACTAGGTTATTTCAGCTGAGCTTTACCAATGTATCTAAACTTGTCCTGTCTCTCACATCTTTCCTTCTTCACTGGTATTGGCTGTGAGATTCTTCTGTACACAATCCATTGTCAAACCAATGTTTACTCAAAGTTTCTCTCTTTCAATACCTAAAACTAGTGAGAAGAGGCTTGGGCTGTATTTTTGAATAATATTGGTCAATTATGAACAACATTGTGGTACATTAGCTGATGAGATTTATTATTTTTAAAATTACCTGGCTTAATTCACAAACTTTATAGGTTTGACCAATCTGAATGGCTTATTGATCCCTTGCACTTCCATTTTGGTTTCTTGATTTTGACAATCAAATGAAATTTCAAGTTGCTTTCAGACAGATATACGGAGAAAATCTTGGTGCTGTCTGGTCAAAATTCATTCTATAGGTTTGAGATGCTTACACTCAATCAGAATGTGTTTCACTGCCAGGCGGATCTGGCAGACTGGTTGAGGCTCTCGCTTGAGCAGATAACAGTTGGTGAGGTGAGTATGTCCAAGACGAGAGCGACACAAAACAACTTCATTTCTCCTGTTGGCACAATAGGAAGAGGGACAGTCTCCTAGGAGAGGCTTAATGTCATGAAGCTTGTTAGTGTCTGCAGCATTCCATCTTTGCTGCCATCGATGTAGAATAAAAGAACTTATCACCGATTTAAAATCGGTGAAAGGCAAAGAAAAGGGGGAAACAGGCAGTGACAAAGCAGCCTTAGCCGCCGCATCTGCCATGTCATTCCCCCGTATATCCATGTGACTGGGCAGCCAACAAAGAACAATGTCCTTTTTCAGCCCAGAGAGCTTGTATATATCCCCGATTATTAGGTGTACAAGCTGGATGTTATTAATAGCTTGTAATGAGGACAAAGAATCAGAAAATATAATACATTTTTTAATGGTCATGAGGACTGAAAGAACTCAAGTGCCTGTAAAATGGCAATGAGTTCTGCTGTGAAAATGGAGGCTGCTGATGGTAAAGCTACAGATAGAACTTCGAATGGTGTAACTGTAGGGGCTGCTACCTTATCACCATCCTTAGATCCATCTGTATAGAAAGGTGAGTAATCCCCATATTTAGACCTTAGTTCTAGAAATTTAGATTGAAACACTATAGAGTTTGTTTGAGTTTTTTTATTGCTCGATAGGCTGAAGTCTATCTGAAATGGAGCTGTGGTCATTGCGAAGTCTGCAATACTGTTGTGGCTGATACCAGCCGCTGACATAAGGGGTTGAATGCGGACACCAAAAGAAGAAATAGCACAAGGCTTTGCCTCGTACAAATGCTCAAAGAAAGGTCTAAATACGGGGCGGTAAGCAGGATGATGTGGTAAAGATGCTATTTTAATGGTGTACTGTAATAAAAGTCTGTCCCGTTTGTCGTACAGTGATAGCTCATTAGCCTTGACGTACAGACTAACTGGAGTTGTACGAATTGCACCTAAACTGATTCTAAGTCCTTTGTGATGTATGGTATCAAGCTCTTTGATATAGGATTGACGAGCCGAACCATACACCTGACACCCATTGGAACGAACCAAAGCTCGATATAATCGGAGGAGGACCTTGCGGTCAGCTCCCCAGTCAGTATTGCATAAGACTCTCAGTATGTTGAGGGCTTTCAGACATTTGTTCTTGAGGATTTTGATGTGGGGACAGAAAGAAAGCTTACTGTCAAAGGTGAGCCCTAAAAATTTTAATTCTTGTACAACAGGAATGGCAGCACTGTCCAAGCGTAGCACTGGGTCGAGGTGTAATCCTCTACGTTTACAGAAATGCATGCAGACGATCTTGGATTTCGAAAACCTAAAACCATTGTCAGTTGCCCATTGCTGTAAGTTGTTTAAGCAAAGCTGCAACTGAAGCTCAATTGTCTGCCTGTTTGTAGAGCCATAACACATCTGAAAGTCATCAACATACAGATAGCCATCAACCCCCCGTCTAAGGCACGACGTGATGGAATTAATTTTAATAGTGAACAGGGTAATATGCTACCCTGTGGAACTCCATTATCCTGAGGAAAAGGATCTGAAAAAATGGAGCCAAGTCGTACCTTAAACGTCCTATCACGTAGGAAATTGGAGATAAATAATGGCAACCCTCGTCTGAGACCGAAGTCATAGAGATCACGAAGAATGCCATATCTCCAAGTGGTGTCATAAGCCTTCTCCAAATAAAAAAATATGGCTACTAAATGGTGATTTTGGATGAAGGCATCCCTGGCGAACGATTCAAATCTAACGAGATGATCAAGAGTGCTCCTTTGAGACCGAAATCCACACTGAAGGTTAGTTAATAGATTGTTTGACTCAAGGTGCCAAACGAGCCTTCGATTGATCATTCGTTCCATGGTTTTACAAATGCAGCTGGTTAATGCAAAGGGGGCGGTAATTCGTAGGATTCGTAGGATCTTTACCAGGTTTAGGAATGGGCACAATGGTAGCAATCCTCCAAGATAGAGGAAATACACCATCATCCCAAATCTGGTTAAAAATATATAAAAGTTTTTTTAATGTAGGGTAAGGAAGATGTTTTAGGATCTGATAATGGATATCATCAAGCCCAGTAGCTGTATCATGGGCCTGTTTCAAAGAAAACTTTAATTCTGAGATTTTAAATTTATCATTATAATATTCTTTGTTTTTTGATGAAAAGTTTTTTCCTCTCTTCCTGGAGTTTGACTCTCCGAAAAGCATCCTAGAAAAAGTTAGAGGATGAATTATAAGAAAAATTGTGGCCCAATGAATTAGCGATATCTGGAAGAGTGGTGAGAGTTGAACCATCTATCTCTAGATGGTTCACAGATATTGTATCCGCTTTACCCTTGATCCTATGAATCCCATCCCAGACTGATTTGGAAGACGTACGACTGTTGATTCTTAAAACGTACTCCTGCCATGACGACTTCTTTGCTTGGCGAATAGTCCACCTGGCTTTCGCCCATGCAATGCGGAAAGAGGCCATGTTGTCATCAGTAGGAGAACGTTCAAGGAGTCGTAGAGCACGATAGCGTATTTTCAGTGCTGTCTTCGTTAAACCATGGTTTATTGAATCGTTTTGGAGTTGCTGAGGTTTTACGAATTGCCTGGCCCGATACATCTTGTAAGATGGTGGTAAATAATTTCATCGGGTCTTCTGCCTCATCTAGATCATCTTGAGGAAAAGAAGAAATGCAAAGAGCCTCAAAGAGAGGCCAATTAGTTTCCGTGAGTTTCCATCTTTGTGGCCTGTCTACTGGTGAAGGACCATTATTCCGTAGAATTACAGGATAATGATAACTGTGGCAGAGATCGTCAGTTTGGCATTCCACCGATATGGTAGAAGCCTTAACGACATTAGCAAAAGTCTTTCCGAAAGGAGTAGATGGAGTTGCACCTTCTACAAACTTCCTCGCTTTGGGATACGATAATTTATTTTCTATTCTTACTTTATTAATGTTATTAATTTTTTTTTCAGTTTGCCACTTTGGACAGTCTTTGGAAAAGGCAACATGCTTTCCATTGCAATTGCAACAACAAGGAACTTCGGTACAATCCTTGTTGTCATGCCCAGACTGACCACAACGCGCACACCGAATCAAACTCTTACAAGTTTGAGTTCCATGCCCAAAGCATTGACAGTTGTAACATCTGAGAGGATTTGGTATATACGGCGATACTTTGATATTAAGGTAGCCTACTTTGATTTCAGATGGTAAATCAGGTTGGTTGAATAAAAGAATAAATGTGTTGGTAGGAATTATTAGACTGTCACGACAGATGGATATTCTATCAACGTTCGTGACTCCAATATCCTGTAATTCCTCCTTCATTTCCTCAGGAGAACCTCCATTGAGGTCTGGGTGTAGAATGACCCCTTTGGAAGAGTTCAGAAAAGAATGAGGTGAAACTTTGATAGGAATATTAGCCAATGTAGATGATTTTAACAGCTCAGAATAAATTTTGTGTGAGCATTCAACCAACAAAGGCCCATTGCATAATTTTTTTGTAGATTTTGGTTCACTGGCAAGTCCAGTCAAACCTTTTGAAATTGCAAATGGGGACAATGATGATAAAGACCTCTCAGGGTCACTACTGTCAATGACAAGAAACCAAGGTCATGATTTGTCTGAATTAGACGAATCAGTAAATTCGGCCTTTATTTTGGTTTGTGTAGCCATGAAGAAATAATAAAGGATTCATCTCCCGAAACCCCCGACCACCACGGACCACGACAAACGCGCGGGCTGTGTGTGGGACTCTAGCCCCAGTGCCCTAGGGGTAATCAGGTGATATACTTGAATAAAAATGGGGAATAGAAGTTCAGGATGGGGCAAAGAAATTCCTTGAACTTATATTGTATTTTTACTCAATTGACCCAAGCCGCTGCTTTTGAGTCGGTGAAATGCATTGAAGGAAAGGATTAAAACTGACAAGAAAAAGTTTTATCTGTTCTGACCACCGACTCATAGGCTCAACACGACAAGCCGTTTGACTAGTGTGGGTCACACTGGCCACCCGTCTAGGAATCTCCTGGCCCAAAGTGAATTATGTTACCCTCAACCACCAGGTGTCTATTCAAAACCGACACGGGTCGCATCTCACGTCAAACGAGGAGCCCCAATTCAGTCACCTCTTACGACATGCAATGGGGAACAGTGGACCTATTCTTAACCCTGGGCCACTTTGGGGGTATTGTGAATGAAACAAATTTTTTTTGTGTATGTGCTATTCTTCCACTTCTGAGATCAGTTCTGTCTGTTACTGAAATTGTTTTAATATTTTTCAGAGGTAGATATTCATAGTCATTAGTTAGTTTGAATTCTGTAGATTTGATTGTTGAGGTTACTGTGACATGTATTGGGAGTTATGTTTATTTTCTATCCACAATATTCAGTAATAGTTGGCAATCAATAACAGAAAGTTGGACACTTGTTAAACAAAAGGAATTTGTTTTGAGACTGCGATGAATGCCAAAACTTCTTTTGTAACTGTGAATAGGATTAGGTCTCTTTTCTCTTTCATCACAACTTTGTTTAAGCTTAAGTTAAAAGCCTGTAGGATTGTGTTGACCCAAGTCAATAAAACTATAACAAAGAGACAGTTTCTCTTGTTCAAATATTTTTCATCTTATGCCCTTCTTCTTATATTTTTATGTGTCTTTTCTATCTTTGAGTATTGGTGTATCTATAAGGTATATCAAAAACATACTAATTCAGTTTCAAAATTTTTTGCTTTCATGAAGTCACATGCAAAATGTTTCCAGTTATTGTTTTTACTGTTCTGGTATTCATGTTTATGTTTTTTTTTCATATGGTTGTCAGAGTACCTAGCAAAAACTGGTTTTGGGTCAGACATTCCAGACTGCGGAATAGCCATTAAATATATATTTCCAGACATCAGACTCCACCCGGAAATGGTGTAGTGGAAAACTCCTTAATTTCAGAAATCTGCTATTAAATGCTTATTTTTTGCCACAATTTTTTATTGTGTAATCTTGAAAGAACTTCCAAGCAGACTGCAGTTTCAGAAAATCCTGATTCGAAAATTTTGTCATTAACTTTTTGTACTTTGGTCAATTTTTAACTTCATCAATTTTATTAGATTTTTATGAAACTTGGTAGATATGTAGAGACCAATTATGATTATACAAAAACATTTTTCAAAAAATTTGGAAAATGGTCGGAAATGACTGAAAATCACAAAAATCAGAGTTTTCGGACTATGTTTATCAAAAACTTGCAATCAATATCTTCATTTTGACCACACACTTCCACAACCCCCATCTTTCTACTTCAGCATCTCCTTCAACTAAATTGTCATTTGTGATTCTGAAATTTGCATATTTTCGTAAAACGAACGCCCTGCATTGTTTTCTAACTGTTTATTGCAGGGCGTTCGCTTACGAACGCCCTGCTTTGATTTTTTTTTTTTTTTTTATTTTTTCGTCTACGGCAGGCCGGTTTTCTCGGCAACGGCAACAGGTACGGGAAAACTGACTTCATGGTTTTTGTAACTCGTGGCTAATCACAGTTTAAATGTAAAACGAAAATTTTCTGAGCAACATTATGCAAAATTGCAACAAACGGAAAATGGACTCTAGAGGGCGTGTTTATCAACCGATTTTGATCGGGTTTTCTGCATCGTATTTCTTGTAACAAAGGACAAATGATAGCGGTTGAAAATTTTAGTTTTTCGAAAATTCGTTGCATACTTTTTTTTGCCGAAATTAAATCGAAAAATACTATTTCGGTTGTTGTCGGACGGATTGACTTGAAACTTACGTGGTGTAGACCGCCAGCATAGAGACGTAAAAGTGCACATTCAAATTTTTTTGATCACTTCCGGTTTCGATGTTAGTACTTCCGGTGGTATCGAGTTATGTCAAAAATAACATATGCATTATATTACCAGCCTTAATACAAACTTATTAAACTAAAAAAAATCCGTACCGGAAGTAACATGTTGGCCGCCATTTTGGCTTGCCTCATTTTGCAGAAATTTCTATTCAGAGGCCATTTTTCATCCGATTTGCATAACATTTGATGTCTGTCTACAATCCTTAGGCAGCATAATTTTGATTTTCGGTTTTGCCTTTTTTGTACGACCGGATTGTTTTTTTCAAAGTTTGAAGGCGTATATCTCATGACCTTGACCTTTGATGACCTTCATATTTACTGTGATGATAATTTGTGACCTTGTCTATCTGATGACCTTTTGACCTCTGGGGTCAGATACCTATTTCCGATTTTACAGGGGTCTAAATATGGACCATTTTGAGCCTTTAAAGTGCTCTATCTCGGTCCCTAATAGAGATATGGCAATAATTCTTTCGATTTTGTAATGTAGAGATTCTCAGCTTTCCATAGATATATAACATGCATACCTTACATGCAAATTCAAAACTCCATTCACTTAACATGGGGTTATTATTAGATAAATCGGCTAATTAGATTAACCTGGCTGTCAAACCCAACAGAAATCAAATTTTAAGTTGTTTTAAAGATACCCTGCCTTTTATATTTCTTAGAAATTATCTTTGTCCAGTTATGGTATAAAATTAAGCTCTCAGGTGGATTGAATCATGTCATATTTTAGTTTAAGCTCACGGCAGCATATTGAAGGTATACCTCCACTTAATTTACCAACTTTCTCATTTCTTATCCGATTTTCATCAAACTTGGTATGTATGTGTATAATTAAATTCTAAATTTGATGGAATTATCGAATTTGCATAGTGCGCATGAGCATTGCCAACTTTCTTATCTACTATCCGATTTTCATCAAACTTGGTATGTATGTGTATAATCAAATTCTAAATTTGATAGAAATATCGAATTTGCGTAGTGCGCATGCGCGTTGCCAACTTTCTTATTTACTATCCGATTTTCATCAAACTTGGTATGTATGTGTATAATCAAATTCTAAATTTGATGGAATTATCGAATTTGCGTAGTGCGCATGCGCATTACCAACTTTCTTATTTACAGCAATAAAGTCAATGATATGATACAGTCAGAGTTTTGACGTCACTTCCGGTTTTGAAGGTGGAATCAATTGAAAGTACAATCTACTTCCGGTCGAATAACTTGATGTTCTAATTTTCTTAAAATCGAAATAAGTCCTTAGGGATAAACTAAATCTGCATAAATTTGGTGTCGATGTAATCTGCTGTCTAATGTTCACAAAACATTGCGAGGCGATTTTTGAATTTTGCTTTTGCATTTTCGCAACTTCCGGTTGAATTTTTTCAAAGTTTGAAAGCTTATTTCTTGTGACCTTGACCTTTGATGTCCTTGACCTTCATAGAGTCAATGGTCATTGACCTTGGCTATCATTTGATACTTTGACCTTTGACCTCCGACATGTACTTCCGGTTTTATAGCTATCCGTAAAAGGCCAAATTCGCAACTTTGGACTGCTCTAGCACGTGACCTAATTAACCTAGAGGGTTAATTTTTTCGGTTTCCTAATGTGCTTCTCATGCACTTTACATAGATATAGAACAATTGCTTTTTTAAAGCAAAATTGAAATTAGTGATTTTTTCAAATTTGAGGTTTTTTTTTACTATATTTGCGTCTTTTTGATCTTGGCGTATGTATATCTTATGATCTATTTTATGTAGAACCTTGATATTTGGAATACAACTAGACGCTTTGAATATGAATTTATCTATGACCCAAAAATTGGGGTGGGCGTGACACATCCGGGTTGAATTACTGTACTAATTGTTTACATTTTGCGGCTGGGGCATAACTCGCATAGGATACGTTTGTTCAAAAAGGAATTGCACACAATTACCTCATCCTTTTGGCCAGTTTGTGTTAACAGCTCAGTTGTTTCAGCTTTATAGTTCCAAAAAAGGAACGGGTTTTAACATTTGGATATTTTCATTTTTCGATTTTGACCTTTATTGACATTTGTTGACCTATATCTTTTGACCTGAATAATGTAGAAGCTTGAAATTTGAAACACAACATAACATTTGGAATATCAATTACCCTATTCAAAAAAATTTAGGTGGGCGTGGCACATCCGGGTAATATTACTCATTATTGATATTTTTGGCCAGGAGCATAACTCGCAAAGTATACCTTTGTTCAAAATGGAACTTTGCATACAATTATCTCATGAATTGAGCGTTTAGACGAAAATGATATTCCCAAACCAGGGGAAGAACCCGTTAATAGAGTTGACGCAGCAGCGCTCAAACATGACATACTGTACAGAAACAAAGACGTAACATTCAGACACCAAGCAGAAAAAAATGATAGACGAATTCAAAAATATTCCCAATCCCACTTTCAAAGAGAAATTACAGAGGGCTCTTATCATAAAACTCTTGAAGGCAAAATTGAAATTGGGTATGGGCATAGCAGACGAGATTCACAAAGAATTTCGAAAAAACAAACATTACCTCAAAGTCAAAGTTTTTGATAAAGATGAAATTTGGTCAGCCGATTTAATCAACATGCCAGTCGAGAGAGTGTACAAGTATTGTTTGACGGTGATCAACATATACACGAGATACGCTTGGGTCTTTCCCTTGAAAAACAAATCGGGTCTGACTGTCAAACAAGCATTCGAAACCATAATGAAACAATCCGACAGACGACCCCTAAAATTGTGGGTTGATAAAGGAAGCGAATTCTACAACAGAAATGTGAAATCTCTGGGGTTTGATATTTACAGCACGCATAACGAAGGTAAAGCCGTAGTGATAGAAAGATTCAACAGGACTCTTAAAGCAAATTATTCAAGAAATTCACGGAATTGAAATCTCAAAAATGGCTTAAAATATTACCGGTTGTTGTCGACGAATACAATAACAAAATACATTCGTCTATAGGTGTGACGCCATCCCAAGCCTCTAATAACCCGAATAACATAAAGTCCGTCAACACTCGAAACAACTTTGAAAACGAGATTAGCAATTTGAATATTAAACCCAAATTCAAAGTTGGAGATCGAGTTCGTATTTTTGAATATAAATCATTGTTTCAGAAAGGTTACGTCGGCTATTGGACTAACGAGATATTCATCGTTGATAAAGTAAACAACACATCACCTCCCACGTATGAATTGATCGATCAAGACAAAGAACAAATCATAGGAAGGTTTTATCAAAATGAACTTCAAAAAACTGACTTTTAAAAATGAATCTCGAAAATGAAGATTTAGATGAAAGGTTAAGAAATTTAGATGTCGACAAGCATTTACGCTCTCTTAAATTAAGATTTTTTAAATTTAAATGTAAATTTATCTTCAAAATATTATTGAATGTGTTTTATCAGAATGTTATACAAGTTTTTTCGAACACAAACTACGTATATATTTCGTCAATTGGGTCTTCAGCAATACTTACCGCCTACTTCGAAAAACACCTAAAAAAAATCGACTTAAAAAATGAATGCATTTCTCGATAAATACGGAAAAGACACGACCACAAATTTTCAACTTGTGAAATGGGCCAAGGAATTGAACGTCTCGCCGTTTTATTATTGCATGCGAGATGAAATTGATGAACTGAAATACAAGAAAGGTAAATTTTACGCCATCACAAACATTCACACGTCGGATCAAAAAGGAGTTCATCACTCTGCTTTACACAAAGATTCTTCGAATAACTTTTATTTCTTTGATTCTTTCGGTCTAGAACCGACAGAAGAGATAACGAAATTAACTAGCAAACCAATCAAATGTTCTACGTTTCAAATTCAAATGCCAGGACAAAAGCTGTGTGGACAGCTGTCGCTTTGGGTTTTATATCGGTTGAGTTTGGGAGAAAAGTTTGAAGAAATTATAATAAATTTAACTCAATAAAAATGGCAAACAAGTTTGGATTAGGGTCTTTACCTCTAGAATCTAAAAATCCCATGAGTTCTACGGCGTTTATAAACAAAGCAAAACCTTTTTTCGTGGATCAAATCGGAGACACCTTACAAGGGGATATCGATATGAACAATTTCAAAATAACTAATTTAAAGTTTCCAGGAAATGATAACGATGCCGTGAACAAGAAATATTTACTGGATCAAATAAACGCAATTCAAATAGATAAGGACCATGTTGAAAATAGAATAAATGACGTGAAAAGATTCATCAGACGAAATATTAAAAATCTTGTGGACGAACCCAAACTACAACAAGAGTTAACGAGTTTGAAACATCTTATTCAAGTGGATAAAACAAGTCAGTTGCAAAATTTAATATCTAAATTAGACGATAAGATTACGAAGGTAAAAATAGACGTCCAACGTTTAATAGACAACCCAAATGTAAACGAGGATAGATTGAAACGAAAACTAACCGCTTTGGAAAGAAAACTTGGCGAATTGCTAGCAGAAGTAGACAAGACCGCAGACAAAACCGAGTTACAAAATTCGATATCCAATTTGAACGAAAAAATCGCGAAGCAAAAATCAGATGTTCAAGATATAATTAACACACTTCCCATTGACAAAGATACGTTGAAACGATACTAAAATCACGGACGAATTAGAAAAAGAAGTGGGTGTGATTAAAAACTTTCTTCAAAATAAATTTCGAGATGATATGAAAAATTATATTAAAGAACAGGTCAATCTTTTGGTATCTAAAATTCATGACGATTTTTTGAGACAAGAGAGAAAGTTGAGCAAATTAGAAGCTATTGTCACGGACAAATCGTATTATTTCAATCTTCCATTCGAAAGTGACACTGTCTTCGATAGAAAAGACCAAATTTATAAATCAAACAAATACGGATTCAAAGCAGAAATAAAAGTAGGTACTCTCGCATACGGAGAACCTAAAAACGTATTCGATATTGGCGAAACAGAAGCGTTTACTTTTCGAGGTAATTGTCTGATTCAAATAGAGTTTCCCATGAAGGTTAAAGTCAATAAAGTAGTCTTCAAACAAACCGGTAAGGGCGTCAAACATATTTCATTATTCAATGATGGTAATTTGGAAGAGAATATACGTTTGATTGATAAAAGGGATCAGGAAATTGAAACGAGAAATGGTAAATATGTAGACACCTTTAAAATGGAAGTAGAAAATGATAAGGATATCATTGGAATCAAAGATTTGGATATGATATTGGAGACGGAAAATCCACCATTAACCAACATTGTCAAAATTCCATTTATAATGCCCGTATACGTACCCGAACCAATAGAATCGAGCAGTCACGAGTTTTTATGAACAACAGACTTTGAATACGTAAAACTGTATTTTGTTTACGATGGAAAATACACCTCGATCGATGTTCATAAAAGTCAACAAGAAAGAGAGTTTATAGTACATTTATCGTTTGCCGAAGGTTCTGACTCCATCCTTGAAGGTGGTGGTTTTATTTCTAGAGCCAAGATAAACATCGAAAAAGTAAAAATAAAATATTCCTATCATCTTAAAGAGGACCATACGAAAAAAGAAATTTCGTTAGTACGCGAAATTTTTTTTACTTTTAATACCCGCAAATATAATAATGCTAGGCCAAACAAGGAGGCTCTATACGATATTCCGTGGTTCCATTTATTGGAAATTCACTTAATTTAACGACTTAAAAATGGAACTCGAAAGCAGACAACAATACATGATAGACAAACAAGAAAAGTTGAAAATAAAGTTGAGACAGTACAATTCATGCAGGAAAACATGGAGTAGAATCGATTCTTTTTTCAAAACAGCGAGCACAGTTCTAACGGTAGGAGTAACGGTGGCAACGGCCGTGACTGGTGGATTAATGCTTCCGGTCATCGTCCCAACCGTATTGGCTGCATTAACAGCCGTTCAAACGACCTCTTGCAGTCTCATCACTTTAGGTTTCACGAGCAAAAAGAAAGCTCATTATAAAAAGAAAACGGATATCTTGAATACGTATCTTAATCAATTGTACATCTTTTTCGAAAGATCGAGAGAAGACAAGAACATAACAGTTGAAGAATTACAAGAATTCAATGAAATTTTGGATAAAAACCATACAGAAATATCAGCGGTCAAAATAAAGAAATAATCAAAAATATACACTTAAAAAAATATGAATAAAATCGAACTTGATGAAACATTGATAGAAAACGCCCTTTTTTCCGATGTTATCAAGGCTATCTCTGATAAATTTATAACATTCAAAGGACAAATTAAAATAGATGGAGAGATAGTCGAGGAAGGGAATTACAGACAATACATGTCACTCCTCGGTTTCAATGCCAAAACTTTTCACAATATCTTTTCAAATATGGACAAAAAATCCGATGCTTCCGATTGGTATTTTACAGGAAAAATAATTTTAATGAAAGACAATTTCCAAGAAATAAAAAGAGCGAGAGTTGGTAGAGGAGGAACTGATCTACTAAAAAAGATCAATGAATACGAAGGCGAAAATTGTTACATATCTACAGATGGTCACTGTTTTATGAAATGCGTCAATCGTGTTTTGAACAAAGATTTAACGTGTAAATTTCAAGAATACATCAACGGGTTTTCAAAAGCAAATAGAAAAGGAGTGATGACTTGTGCTAGAATGAATGAATTCAACAAGAAATTTAACACTTCGTTTCAAATTTATAATCCCAAAAACAGACATTTTCACCCCAGAGACGTTCACGATGAATTAGATTGGGTTTTGTACTTACACAACTGGCATTTCTGTTTGATTAGAAGAAGCCAAAAAAGTTTGGGAATTCAAGAAATAGAAGGCAATTACGAACAGGTGTGGAAAACGTGTAGAGACGACAACGCAGTAACACAGGTTTCACCCCTCAAACTAAACGTGCTTTCGAGTATGAGTGATAATGCGTTATTCGCTTGGGATTGCGAAACGTATTCAGAAAAAGACACGCGAAGAGCAATTCCTTATGCCTGCACTTTAATTAATTTAGAAAAACTAAGGAAATGTTAAACAGAATAAATAATCTCTTTCCAGATTTAAAGCCGTCAGATCCCATTCCAGAAGAATTTTACAACAAACTCATGACTAATATGGTAGAACTATTTGTGGGTCTAGACTGTATAGATCAAATGTTGAAATATTTAGGTCAATATGATAGAAAGAGATTAATATTAATTTCTCATAACGGCAGTGGATTCAACAACTGGATCGTGCTTAAAAATGCAAAAAAACTAACGCATTGCCCTTTAAAAACACCCAGAGGAATTCTATCTTTTCCTTTATCTAATCCATACACGGATGAAGATTTACAGAAAAAATGCAAAAGACAGAAAGAAATAAAGGGTAATTATTTACAACATATTAATTTCACGTGTTCCTATCAACACGAATCCTCTAGTTTGGCTGCATGGGGAAATTCTTCCAATCTTCCTGCGAATTTGAGATAGCTTGCCGACTTAGATATTGCTAAATACACGCAAGACTACTGGGAGGAATTGAGACATGAATGGGAACCTTACGCCAAGAGAGACACTCTCTGTTTGGGAGCTTGTTTGATAAAATACAACCAAGTGACGAAAGAAGTTGTAAACCAGAATATGTCCAATAATCTAACGGCTCCATCTTTATCTTTAAAGGCTTGGTATTATTTATATCATTACGATAAAGAAATGGTGGAAGAAGAATGGTATGAAACTACTAGAATGGTTGCGAAACATACCGAAAAAGAAAATATAGAAAAAGTTTATTCGCACACAAATCCTTTTATAAGAAATTTCATCAGACGATCTATTAAAGGAGGAAGAGTTTCGGCAAATAGAAAATCATTTGAAACGAACAAAATGGATGAAATTTGTAACGTATTAAAGGAATATATTTCACAAAGTGAAAATAATAACATAATTGATTTATTCAAAGAATACAGCGCAAGCACAAAAGACAAAACGGAAGTTCATTTGAGACTTAAAAAAATAGAATGTACTAAACTAATGGCATTTGATGCTAACGGTTTATACGCTTCCGCCATGTCGGATTTAGACAGTGAATATCTGAGAGCCAAAAGTGGAAGACCGTTTCTACCAGAAGAAGAAAAAGAATTTGTAAAACTCTTCAATAAACAAAAATTCAGACCTAGAACAGCTATTTTAATAGTGTGGTTTGACTATCCCAAAAACATGTTCTTCCAACCGATACCAGCTAAAGATAAAATCACTTTCACGAATAAAGAAGATAAAAAGGAAACTGGTAACAAAATCAGGTTCAGAAATGGTTTCTGTCACGACGTTTTAACATCGGTCGATATTCAAGAAATAGTGAAAGCCGGTGGACGAATTATTAGAATATTAGATGGTATAGTTTACGAAGAAAATTTTAAAACTCCACCCTATAGAGATTATATTTTAATTTTGAGAGATTTAAGAAATAAATATAAACGAGAAGGTAATATCGTGGGTAGTAATTGCATGAAATTATTAGGTAATTCCTTGTATGGTAAATCAATTCAGAAAGATATATTCACAACTAGACATTTATGGAATGAAGCAACTTTACAGGCCAACTTTGATTCACGCGTTAAAACCTATGAGAAAATTAATGATACTCAATATATTGTTGAAACAGAAATTGAAGAAAAAGAGATTACTACCGAAGATAGTAAATCTACACGACTAACACCTAGTCATTTGGGATCATTTGTTTTATCTCACAGTAAAAAAATAATGAACAATTTCATTCACGTCATAAATGGATTTTATAAACCCGAAATTTACTATACCGACACCGATAAATTGTACATTTCATCCAAAAATTGGAAAAAACTAAACAGAGCTGGTTTGGTCTCCGAAAAAGACTATTGCAAAGGTAAAAATGATTACGGTGACGGTGGAATTATATTTGGTTTATATTTAGCACCAAAAGTCAAATACAACATCGTTTTGACTTCTGATGGTGTCTTAAAAGAAAAGAAAACGTTTAAAGGTTATTCTAATGATAAGCTAAGTGTAGAAGATTACGTTCAGTTAGCAAGCGGACATGATGTGTCGAACGAATTTAATAAACCGTGGGAAAAAAGTTTCACCAATGGAGTAGTTATTCCAAATGATAAACAAACTAAAGTTTTTAGAAGTTATTTGAATAATGTTAAAAGAAAACCACCAAACAGTGAAGGAATTATGTATCCTTACAATGACAAAGATGAGTATAGTTTTGACGAAAACTATGAATTTGATGATTTCGATTATCTTTCTAATCAAGAAGAGAATGAAGATTGTTTTAAATGAAGTTGAATGACAATTTCTTCGTTGCCAAAGTCTATGAACCTGTTTTTACCGTCTTTGATTTCCAGATTTATATCTTTGATCATGAAAGAATTGACTGGTAAATAGGTCGTTTGAAACGGTTTCTCTATAATTCTGTATCCAATCGGCACCGTAAAAGTCGGTATGCTATATGAGATTTGGCGTTTGTGCTTGTTGAAAAATCCACCGTTGATCAAATTACACTGAATGTTGATCACGTCGATGTCGTTCTCGATGTTGGCCTTGTGCGGCGCCAATGTCGATTGCGCGTATATTCGTTTATCGAACCCTAGTAACGCATTCAACGAATTTTCTACGTTGAAATCGACTTGACTGTTATTTCTCAAGATCAGTTTTCTTTTGTTCAGATTCAAATTACCTTCGAATTCGATATTGTTTTTGCCGTTCACGCTTCCTGCGTATTCGGATAGGTAATCGTTGATGGCTACGTATTCGTAGCTCCCCGGTAGTAAGCTTATGGTTTCGAACGTAACTCCGTTATCCGTCGATATTTTTAGTTGATTGTTTTTTTCGTTGATGTTTCTAATGGAATTGTAAACGGAGAAATACTTTAATCCCAGTTCGTACTGTTTATTGCGATCGAGTTCAAACTCGTAGTCTAGAGACAATTTGATGTCTGGTTTATTCGAGGTGATAACGAACAATTGTTCTTTATTGGACATTTTTAATGACGTTTATATAGTCTTTTTTAGTGATGATTTCTTTCTCCAAAAGTCGTTTTAATATGGCATTGACTTCGTTGTATTGTCTGTCCGATCGATGACCTTCCTTCATGGCTGCTAATATTATTTCTAATCTATTAAGCTATTCTTTATTGTCGTCGGATAAAAACGTTATACCTTGACCAGATGCCACCATATCATCGAATTCGTCTATTTCTTGTATGATTGGTGGATAATCTTCTGCATAATCGTCTGATTTCTCTTCATCAGGTATAACTTTATTTAAATATGTTTCAACTGTTTTCAGTCTTCTTGTTTCGGGTCCCGACTTTCTGATCGCATGTAGAAATTTTGAGTATGCTACTAAATCCTTGTAATCGGCAATATCATCATCCTCGCCATTCATTAAATCTATTAACCCTCTCGTTAATGTAAATATAAAGTCTTTTGTGTCGATTTTGAATAAAGGGGAATTTGGACTAAATATTATTCTAAATCCATTAAACCTTGATTATCAACGATTGGTGAAATGCTCTTTGGTAAATCTGGGTCAGGGTTTAAAAAATACGTTTTATATCATCTAATGTCCTAATTATAATACCATTATATTCAATCGGTTTGGGTTCTATAAGAGGCGTGGGTTCTAAAGCTAATTTCTTTTTAATATACTCTTGAGATTTTAATATGGGTTGAAATAGATTCTGTAGATTTTCCGCTAATCCGAGTTGTTGTAATCTGTTATTTTCAACTTGGGTCTTTATTTTATTCTTAGCTTTGATATATTCTCTATTTCTTTTTAAAAAATTATTCCAACCGTCATTTTAAAAAAAATAAAATTAACATATATCGATCATAACTCTTTCTCCCGCAGGTTTTCTAGTATTTACAAATACGTATCCATGATCATCTGGGGTTCTCCATTGAGCTTTACAAACCTTTTTAAATGTATCTCTATCCATTCCGTGATTTATAGACTGAATGATTTGAGATAAATCTTTATCGTTTAATTCAAATAATAAAAAACAATTTGCATTTTTTCTAATGAACATAGAATCACTCCCGTAAAAAGATTGGGATTGGTATATGCAGTGACAGTTGTGATGTCTTCCTTTGGTGAAGAATTCTTGTTGAACAGTTTGATTTCTTTGCGCTACGCAATCGTCAAACAATATTAAGTTCTTTCGATTGCTATCAATATTAGACAAGTCTAGATCATTAACATTTTTCGTAAGAAAAACTTTTATATCCGTTGGATTGAAAGATGGATTCTTTGATTTAATGAAGTTTTCTATGATATCTTTTATTTCCACTTCTTCTTCGTTTTCCTCGTAATATTGAAATATGTCTTGAACGTCTTTCTTTGGTAAATATTCCAAAGCTTTGAGGAATTGATAATACGATTGCTCTGGTGTTGTTGTGTGGATATACAGAGAATCGAAATCTAAAAGGTTTGGTGTTGTCAACATGTTAAAAGTGAGATGAGTTTTCCCAGAACCGGAACTACCGCATATACACATGAGCATTGGGTTATTAGGAAATATTTCCGAATGATTAAATTTCTTGCCCATTTTTATTTATTACATTTTCGTACCAAAAATCACCCCGTTGCCTTTATACTTTGAAAGTAAGATTCCCTCTCCCGAACGTATGTTTTTAAAAAATATGGCGTCGCCCTTGTGTTTGACCTTCATTTCTCCAGTGTCGATTTTATCTATTAATTTGCTTAATCCCTCTTTAACGGTTTTCTTGGTTTCTTCGCCAAATCTTTGTCCGAATTCTTTAACCGTCCCTAATATATCTCCTACTCCCGAACCTCCTCATGCTTCTCTTTCCATTGCCAAATTGTGTCTACGCGCTTCGGTGTTTGCAGCGGCTTCAGCTTTCTTATCGTTGACAGCTTTGGCTATCCCAGCAGCTCCACCAGCAGTTGCACCAGCTGCTAAACCAGCAAAAATTAAAGGTAAGAAAGGTATAAATCCACCTTTTTTAGTTAAATTCTCATCAATTCTTTCCAAGTCTATATCGTCTCTGACTTTGCAATGTTTGTATTTATCGATAATCTTTTGGGTTATATGCACTTTTTTACCGTTGTAAGTTATTAGAGTCGGCGAATTCGTTTCCATAGCTTCTATTATTTTCATAACTAAAGTTTCTGGTTTCATTTTTAAAGGGTGTTTTTTTATTCAGTTCTTATCATTCTTCTATCTGATATTTTAATCAAATGTTTTGCTTCTTCCAGCAATAAACAGTAGCCGGTCACATCTCCTTGTGTTTTATCGATGTGAATATTTATGTTTACCCCTGTTTTGAAAAGATCTTCTTGATGAGCTGACAGATCGAAACAAAAGATTGGATGATTGAGTGAAAAATCTGTGTATTCAAACTGAGGCGTATTTCCAAACAATTCGCACATGTTTTTATAGTTTCTATACAATTCGTTGTAATCTTTTTTGGAAGGATCAATTGTCAAAGGTTGATTGGGATAATTATCGTTGTTCAATCTGACTTGAACTTTGCGAATGATGGGATCTTGAGTATGGTTCAATGCCACTCTGAAAATGTTGTTGTTGTTTGTCTGAGAGTCTGGCAAGTTTTTGAAACCGACCATTAGATATCTCGCTGGTTTGACGGTGTTGGTGATTGGCCACGTGGTGGATTCTCCCGTTAAAGTCATGCTACCTACCGTGTTAGGACGAAGAAAAGCAATTTCGATGTCTTTGGTTAAAGAGTTGAATGTTCTCGTTTCCACTTCTACGGAAGGAGTGATTACCGGTATGTAAAGTTGGATATTCGTTATTTCCAATTTTGCGTCAGAGTTGTTTTCACCAAAGAATATCTTGTTGTCGTTGATTTCTCTTTGCAAATGAATTTTATACGGTAAACCTATGGAAACCTTTCTGTGTTCCAAAAGACCAAATAAAGGATACAACTTCCAATTAACGTAATTACTCCATCTGTTGTTCTCAACGACATTGTTGTATTGAAGCGCTCGTTTTTCAAATCCGTGATTTACTCCGCGAGTCACTCTTTCAAGTGTGTTTCTAGCAACTACCCTTATCCTAGCAAGGTCTGCGTCATTTGCTACAGTTCTGACCGGTTCTTTTAAAATTTCTCCGTCACCGACATCAGGAATCCATCCCGAAACTGAATCGTAGTTTTTGGGATAGAGAACCGTTTTCAACATTGTGTCAAACACGCCAGGGTGTTTTATGGTCTCTATCGGATTTGAACCAGCTTCCAAAACCATTTCGCTGAATAAAGATGGAAAGAAGTTGTTTTCTAAAGTCGTGTTGGTTTGTGGAATTCGATTCTGAGTGGCGTCTTTGATTTTGAAATCGCATCGGAAATGGGCATCGGAAAGCAGCAACAATTGGACAATGAATTAATTTCAAAGGTAACTCTTCCTCCGTCGTTTATTTGGGTCTTTGTCCCTACCGTTGGTGAGATGATTACGTAATCCTCTTTCTTCTTGTTGAACGAATATTGAATCGGATCATACAATTGAAAGATTGGATCCAATCTGTAATTTTTGCTTGCCATTTTTATCCAATGATTTTAAACCCTTTTCCTTGTTTTTCTAGGGCTTGTCGTTCTAGTCTCTTGTTTCTTAGTTCTCTTATTAACTGCAGTTCTTTAAGTTCGTCAGATTTTTTGACTGCATCGCTTTTATTTACTCCTGCTTTTGCCACAGATCCAGGAGCTTGCGCTTCTGAGGGAATGAGGGATTTGTTGTTTGAGACAAAATTGGCCACTTTGGGGATGAGAGATGTTAGCGCAGAGAAGAAACCGTCTCCTTCGAATTTTTTTTGTTCGTGTTTTAAAATTAAAGACATTTTTAATGCGGTTATTTTATACTGTATTATTATTAGTGATTCTTGTCTGTGGTTTGGGTAATTTATATGGAGTCTGTTATAATACAGTTTGGAGGAGTCTGTTATAATACATTTTTAACAGTTTGGGGAGTCTGTTATAATACATTTTAACAGTTTGGGGAGTCTGTTATAATACATTTTAACAGTTGTGTCTTTTCGGATATGACGCATTGAAAAAGCTGCGCATGCGCAGAAGTGAAATGCGTCATATCTGAAAAGACATATACTACTTGTATATGTTATTATCTATTTGATGTAGAACCTTGATATTTGGAATATAACTAGACACTTTGAATATGAATTCACCTATGACAAAAAAACTTATGTGGGCGTGGCACATCCGAACGGGTTTTAACATTTGGATATTTTCATTTTTTGATTTTGACCTTTGTTGACTTTTGTTGACCTATATCTTTTGACCTCTATTATGTAGGAACTTGACATTTGGAACCTAACGTAACATTTTGAATATTGATTAACTTATTCAAAAAAAATTGAGTTGGGCGTGGCACTTCCGGGTTAAATTACTCATTATTGACATTTTTGGCCAGGGGCATAACTCGCAAAGTATACATTTGTTCAAAATGGAACTTTTTACACAATTACCTCATATTTTGAGCCACTTAGTCTTAGAATTTTGGTTGTTTCCCCTTCATAGTTCAAAAAAAAGAACAGGTTTTGGAAATTCAAAATTTTCAATTTTTGACCTTGACCTTTGTTGACCTTGACCATTGTAGGATCAAACGTCATTGGCTATCTATTTATACTTTTATATTTGCTGTCCTAAGTCAACTTCTGGTTTTATAGTTGTTAGCAATTTGAAATTTTAATGGCGTATATCTCTTGATCTTGACCTTTTTAGGCCTTCCCCTTTACAAGATCGAAGGTCATTGACCTTGGCTATCTGCTGATACTTTCATTTGTGAGGTCTGACGTCCACTTCCGGTATTAAAATCTTCTAAAACATGAAAATTTCTCAACTTTAGACTGTTCTTGCGCTTGATCTAATTATCGTGGAAGGTTGATTTTTTCGGGGTCTTTTGCATTTTGCTACATTTGCAAAGTCCCACTCTGTGCCACGTGTGGTTCTAGTTGTGGGACTTTGCTTTCAGCAAAGTTCCAGTTTGTTATCGAAATGTCAATTCTTTTTTTGTGGGACTTTGCTTTGAGCAAAGTCCCAGTTTGTTATCGAAATGTCAATTCTTTTTTTGTGGGACTTTGCTTTCAGCAAAGTCCCAGTTTGTTATCGAAATGTCAATTCTTTTTTTTTTTTTTTTTTTTTTTTTTTTTTTCGAAAGTTACACACCTTCCTGAGCTTAGACTACAGTAGTTGCAGCAACAATTTCACTTCTCTAGACCTTCTGTAGTGGCGACGTGTTCCTTAAATATATATTGGAACAGTTTTGCAAAACCGGAAGTGCCACAGTTCAACATGTGCAAAAAGTCGAAAATCGGCTCTAGATGGCGTATTTTTGCATCTTGCATCTACCTGTAATTTCTGACCTGATAGCACTTGAAAAATTACGAAATTCGAAAATTCGTCGCTCACTTTTTTCGATCAAATTTTTCGATTTTTTTGCAACTTTTTTGCTTTTGCATCGATTGATATGAAATTTTAAATGCAAAGTGACTTCACTAATGTTAATAATATGATACAGTCAAATTTTGTACGTCATTTCCAATCTTAAACAGGAAAGCGACTGAACTTCAAATCTACTTCCGGTTGAATAACTTCCGGTGTAATTTATGTAGGTCAACAAAATTTAGCTGATATTTAACAAATAAAATTTTATGGCCGATTTTAAAATAAAATCCAGACCAGAAGTGATACTTTGGCTGCCATATTGAAAAAACACACTTTTGTAAAACTCAAAATGGGGCCTCAGGGTAAAGGTTGATATGCTCAAATTTGATGTGAATGTACTCCGCAATCGATTGCGCAAAAAACATTGGGAGCCGAATTTTGAATTTCGCTTTTGCTTTTTTACAACTTCCGGTTAATTTTTTTTCCAACTTGAAACACCAACACCATGTGACCTTGACCGTTGATGACCTTGACCTTCACAGGGTCAAAGGTCATTGACCTTGGCTATCATTTGATACTTTGACCTTTGACCTCCGACATGTACTTCCGGTTTTATAGCTATCCGTAAAAAGCCAAATTCGCAACTTTGGACTGCTCTAGCACGTAAACTACTTAACCTAGAGGGTTAATTTTTTTGGTTTCCTAATGTGCTTCTCATGCCCTTTACATAGATATAGAACAATTGCTTTTTTAAAGCAAAAATGAAATTCGTGATTTTTTGAAATTTGAGGTTTTTTTTACAATATTTGCGTCTTTTTGAGCTTGGTGTATGTATATGTTATGATCTATTTGATGTAGAACCTTGATATTTGGAATATAACTAGACACTTTGAATATGAATTCACCTATGACAAAAAAACTTATGTGGGCGTGGCACATCCGGGTTGAATTACTAATTGTTTACATTTAGAGGCAGGGGCATAACTCGCATAGAATGCGTTTGTTCAAAAAGGGACTTTGCACACAATTACTTCATCCTTTTGGCCAGTTTGTGTTAACAGCTCAGTTGTTTCAGCTTTATAGTTCCAAAAAAGGAACGGGTTTTTTACATTTGGATATTTTCATTTTTCGATTTTGACCTTTGTTGACGTTTGTTGACCTATATTTTTTTACCTTTATTATGTAGGAACTTGAAATTTGGAACATAACGTAACATTTGGAATATTAATTAACCTATGCAAAAGAAATAGAGGTGGGCGTGGCACTTCCGGGTTAAATTACTCATTATTGACATTTTTGGCCAGGGGCATAACTCGCAAAGTATACATTTGTTCAAAATGGAACTTTGCACACAATTACCTCATATATTGAGCCACTTTGTCTCAGAATTTCGGTTGTTTCCGCTTCATAGTTTAAAAAAAGGAACAGGTTTTGGAAATTCAAAATTTTCAATTTTTGATCTTGACCTTTGTTGACCTTAACCTTTGTAGGATCAAACGTCATTGGCATTGGCTATCTATTTATACTTTTATATTTGCCGTCCTATGTCAACTTCCGGTTTTATAGTCGTTAGCAATTTGAAATTTTGATGGCGTATATCTCTTGATCTTGACCTTTTTAGACCTTCTCCTTTACAAGATCAAAGGTCATTGACCGTGGCTATCTGCTGATACTTTCATTTGTGAGGTCTGACGTCTACTTCCGGTATTAGAATCTTCTAAAAAATACAAATTTCTCAACTTTAGACTTGTTCGTGCACTTGACCTAATTATCGTCGATGGTTGATTTTTTCAGGGTCTTTTGCAAATTGCTACATTTGCAAAGTCCCATTCTGTGCCACGAGTGGCTCTAGTTTTTTTTTTTTTTCGAAAGTTACACACCTTCCTGAGCTTAGACTACAGTAGTTGCAGCAACCATTCTACTTCTCTAGACCTTCTGTAGTGGCGACGTGTTCCTTAAATATATATTGGAACATTTTTGCAAAACCGGAAGTGCCACAGTTCAACATGTGCAAAAAGTCGAAAATCGGCTTTAGATGGCGTAGTTTTGCATCGATTTTCTTCGGGTTTTCATTTTTACAATCTACCTGTAATTTCTGACCTGATAGCACTTGAAAAATTACGAAATTCGAAAATTCGTCGCTCACTTTTTTCGATCAAATTTTCGATTTTTTTGCAACTTTTTTGCTTTTGCATCGATTGATATGAAAGAGACTTCACTAATGTTAATAATATGATACAGTCAAATTTTGTACGTCATTTCCGATCTTAAACAGGAAAGCGACTGAACTTCAAATCTACTTCCGGTTGAATAACTTCCGGTGTAATTTATGTAGGTCAACAAAATTTACCTGATATTTAACAAATAAAATTTTATGGCCGATTTTAAAATAAAATCCAGACCAGAAGTGATACTTTGGCCGCCATATTGAAAAAACACACTTTTGTAAAACTCAAAATGGGGCCTCAGGGTAAAGGTTGATATGCTCAAATTTGATGTGAATGTACTCCGCAATCGATTGCGCAAAAAACATTGGGAGCCGAATTTTGAATTTCGCTTTTGCTTTTTTACAACTTCCGGTTAATTTTTTTTCCAACTTGAAACACCCACACCATGTGACCTTGACCGTTGATGACCTTGACCTTCACAGGGTCAAAGGTCATTGACCTTGACTATCATTTGATACTTTGACCTTTGACCTCCGACATTTACTTCCGGTTTTATAGCTATCCGTAAAAAGCCAAATTCGCAACTTTGGACTGCTCTAGCACGTGACCTAATTAACCTAGAGGGTTAATTTTTTCGGTTTCCTAATGTGCTTCTCATGCACTTTACATAGATATAGAACAATTGCTTTTTTAAAGCAAAATTGAAATTCGTGATTTTTTCAAATTTGAGTTTTGTTTTACCATATTTGTGTCTTTTTGATCTTGGTGTATGTATATCTTATGACCTATTTTATGGAGAACCTTGATATTTGGAATACAACTAGACACTTTGAATATGAATTCACCTATGACAAAAAAATTGGGGTGGGCGTGGCACATCCGGGTTGAACTACTAATTGTTTACATTTTGGGGCTGGGGCATAACTCGCATAGGATGCGTTTGTTCAAAAAGAGACTTTGCGCACAATTACCTCATCCTTTTGGCCAGTTTGTGTTAACAGCTCAGTTGTTTCAGCTTTATAGTTCCAAAAAAGGAACGGGTTTTAACATTTGGATATTTTCATTTTTCGATTTTGACCTTTGTTGACCCTATATCTTTTGACCCGTATGATGTAGAAGCTTGAAATTTGGAACACGACATAACATTTTGAATATCAATTAACCTATGCAAAAAAAATTGAGGTGGGCGTGGCACATCGGGGTTAAATTACTCATTATTGACATTTTTGGCCAAGGGCATAACTCGCAAAGTATACATTTGTTCAAAATGGAACTTTGCATACAATTACCTCATAATTTCAAAATTTTAAATTTTTGACCTTGACCTTTGTTGACCTTGACCTTTGTAGGATCAAACGTCATTGGCATTGGCTATCTATTTGTACTTTCATATTTGCTGTCCTATGTCAACTTCCGGTTTTATAGTCGTGTGCAATTATAAATTTTGATGATGTATATCTCTTGATCTTGACCTTTTTAGACCTTCTCTTTTACAAGATCAAAGGTCATTGACCTTGGCTATCTGCTGATACTTTCATTTGTGAGGTCTGACATCTACTTCCGGTATTAGAATCTTCTAAAAAATGAAAATTTCTCAACTTTTAGACTGTTCTTGCACTTGATCTAAGTATCGTGGAAGGATGATTTTTTCGGGGTCTTTTGCAATTTGCTACATTTGCAAAGTCCCACTCTGTGCCAAGAGTGGCTCTAGTTTCTCATTCTTTTGCTTGAAACAAATGATTCTATGGTAATATCTTACAGATATGGACTAGAGATTATCATAGTTGACAGACTGAATATATTTCCTTTGATAGACATAAGAGAAAACAGTGCTCCACCCACAATACAATGAAAAAGTGTTGGCTTATCAATTGATAAAGGCATCCTGACATAATATCAAAGCTAGTCAAAGTACAGCCAAGTTTCAGTGTGAGAGGGTAAAAGATAGAGATCATGGGTTACACTGTTGATAAATGTATTGGAGAAATAAAATGAAATGATTTTTATATCCTACTTAGATAAAGGAGGAGAAATATAGTTGAAGCAATGACAACTTTTCTTCGGTGCATCCTATCTAGCAATTAGTCTGTGGCCAAACCTATCTTTCTAGGATTATTGCTACCTATTTTCAGTCAGTTTAAATCATGTTGGCAGGGCTGTAACTAGAGTCTTTTTCTTTGAGGCAAAAATCCTGTTGTCTTTTAAGTCAGTAATGTTTTTTCATCGTAACACTTTCAGTATACTTCAAACATTGCTATGTATAGCTGAAATCATATTTGTATCTTTAATTTTTTAAATGTTATTTCTTTTTAGTCAAATTCTGCATGAGGCATTTGCCTTGATGTAGTTATGACCCTGGTTGGACTTATTAATTGACATACTCAATCATTATCAGAAATCATGAACAAATACAAAAACTCCAACAATCTCATGATTAGGTCAGTTCTTTTGATACAGAGCACAATGACATTTGGTGGTTACATTGTAAAGGTATATTATTGATATAAAGGTTTCAAAGCAATATTTTTCGGATCAAAACCCAGTCAGCTGGTATTTTAACGAAGAGAGAGAAGTTTAAAATGATACAAAGATGACAGTATTTCTATCTATGTAGTATGTCACCCCTCCTTCTTATTAAACACATGATGGTCAACACTTAAACCTAGCATAACAACTCTTATACAAATCACTAATTCACTACAAACCAAGCAAATAACTCCTTTAATTCTTTCCTTGACATGAATGCACTCTTTAATACCATACATTGTATAGGACATCTCTATTTTAATTGAACTCAATTGCAAGTAAGCAATGAAAGTAAATATTTGATAAAAGTCTACATTTATTGTAATTGACTTGCATCTCGAAGTATGTTTTAATTAAGGAATGTGCACATATTCTTACAGATTTTCAAAAAAGCAAAACTTGAAGGTTATTACCCACAAAGAGGAAATGCTTTGATAAAATATTGCATGGCCCCAGTTTTAAAATGTTATGATGGATGTTTCAGAAATTTCTTCTTTACAATTCTGACATATCATGACATGTTCAGAAAAAAGTTGTAATGTTGGTACAAAATTTGTGATGTGAACTGAAATTTTATAACAGATTGAACTGTTCATGTCAATTTGTTTAGTATAAGTATAATAAGTTATATAAATACAGTAAATATATCATATATCTTTACTAAATTTAAAATAAATATCATCTCAATCATTCTCGTGAGATTTGTACACAAATACCGCTTATATTGGAATCAGAATATTTTTAAAAGTTTGCTATGGTGGGTCCGACTATAAAGTGCAAACAACACCAAGGGCAAACAAACACAAACAATATTATAGTATGCAAATTGCAATAGAAGACTCATATAAAATGTGAACAATTTGGATTAAAATGGGAGCGGCTCATCACTTTCAACAAAATTTCAATGATTTGGTCGCGATTCGATCACTTCAATTTTGTTTGACAAGATCTTAAACCAGATTGTTACGAATAGAGTAATTGCTTATCATTTAAAAACAAATATATTATATTTCAAGCAGATTGGATAATTGAAATTTGTTTGATGTATAAGAATGTTAGCATCGATATTTTAAGAGAATCTCACAGTCAAGCAATTAATGTAGGATTAACACCTGAAAGTGTAATAATTACCCAGTTTTGTTATATAAAGGGTTGTGAACAGATTAATTTAGAATATATGAATTCAATGAATTTATCTTGACATCAAGTCATTGAATGTGTCTGAGAGGTGTCTATGGATGGTTGTTTTGCTGACAATATACACAAAAGTAGCTTGGAAGACCTCTTTACAATTATTTTAATAACATCTGTTTGGCTGAAACACATAGTGGGCTTTCTTGTCCTTTAATATCGATCAATATTATATATTATAATTCATCTTTTCTGTGCTTTTTACTGTCATTTGGTTGTGCTATGTTTACACTTGTTTGGGCTTGTATGCTCTTATTTAGGTTTTTTTTTAGTCGGACCGGCTATGGTAGATTCTGTTACCAAAGTCTGTTCAACAAAGCTAAATTTATCGTATTTGCAGGTCATGAAGATTGAAAAATGTCCAACTATGATATATCTTAGGAAAATATTTTTGTTAGAAATCTAAAAAGTTTCCATGAAGCTTTGATCCTGATTTTAACCTGAAATTTGCCATTTTTATAGAGAAATTGAGAAAACAATGGACATGTAGTGCTTACGTTTTGTAAAGAATGAATTCTATCTCAACATGACTGATATTTGTATAAAAAATTTGACCTTCTCCCCTAGTAAAAGAATGGACAATATCAACATGACTTATTTGCTAAAGTTGATATTTTCTTCAATTATTCTGTAATTCCTCATTAATATTCTATTTTCTAGGACAATTAAAGAGTTGACATCTCTTCAATGAGAGTCAATTGGTCTGAACACCACTCCTGTATATAGCTACAAGGTCATTCAACAGACAAATTTCATACTAAACTGTTATATCTGGGATGAGTGAATGTTGGAACGGCTCAGATTAAAAACAGTTTTAGATTGTTCAATCTAAGTGGAAATAACATTTTGAATATTTGGTCTTTTGTAGAAATTGTGAAATGTCTTCTTCATTCTTGAAAGTGAAAATTGTTTTATAATTGCAATTATTTTTATTCAATCAATTCCTAGATATAAGAAAATACATATATATATATATATACGTAAAGATGCTGTTGAAATACAGTCAAATTGATTTTTATGATATATTTTATTTATATAGAATACAAAAAACATGAAGGACAATAAATTACAAATTAATATTACAACATAGTATATATTATTTACAAAACATTTATTGCATATAACTGTTGTTGTTGTTGTTTTGTTCTGAGAGGCACACAAACAGTTGAAGTTCTTGAGAAATCAATGTCACACTGGATTTCAAACTGGTTTTTTTAAACACATAACTTAATCTAAAACGTTAAAGGGACAAGTGTGCCATTTTAGGGGGTTGATTTGAGTCTTGAAAATAGTTTTCATAAGCACTAGAAATGTACGGAAATCGCAAATAGCATTATTCCTTTAAAAATATCTTATACTAGGAATTTTACCCACAATTTCTGTATATGTCTTTTCTATATATCACAGAGTATCTTAAAATGACCACACATGGATTCGAAGGCTCAAATTTTGACAATGAGCTGTGAACACTATCACTTATTGGTAAAGCTAAAAAAAATTCCCGTTTTTGAGTCTTGTATGATTGGTCAAAGAGAATGGCACACCTGTCTCTTTAAGCAAGACAGATATAGAAATATAACTAACAAAGAAAAAAAATAGCACATGTCAAGGCAAACAAAAGCATCAACTCAAAAACTTTCAGGAACATGACTTAGAATTATTATTATTCTCATAAAGGAATGGCAGAGAAAATCTCAATTAAGATTGACGATAAAAGTTGGCATGCCTTCGAGTTAGAAGGCTGAATTGTATTAAATGATAAAATAAAATTCATGAACAAACAAACCTAACTTATAAACACAAAATCTTAACTTAAGCCTTTTAAAAAGGATACAGCATAAAGGCAAAATATATGTTGTTGAGATCGGTATAGAAAATATCAAAACATTTTGTCCAGGCCAATAATATTATATAAAAATACATTTTATAGTATAAACTTGACTAGAATAATGATGGTTTTATAATGATACATGTAATACTTTTATAGAAGGAAAAAATTCCTTATGTTATAATGCATGGATAAATGAATATTAAAAAAATGAGAATGTACAATTAATATTATGGCCTCTAATTCATTTTCAAAATTTAAAATTTAAACACCGGTTTCTACTTTTTGGTGTTCAAGTGTTCCCATGCCATTGACTTGTATTTTATAATTTGTGGATTTAAATGATTTATCATAATCATTAGCAGTAATATATGGTGCAACAGTAACATTATCATATGGCTTATCATCATCTATAGGCACAACTTTTTTAGGCTTATTGACCACTGCATACAGATCTTGAATATCTGCTGGTGGTTGGACACTGTTTTCATCTTGTTTAATCTCCAGTGATTCTAATGGAGGAGGGGGAGGGAACTCATAGTAATCATCATCGGGATTGATGTAAGTCAGAGAGATTTTACTTGCAGGATGATCAGGCACTGATTCTTCTGACTCAGAATTCATTGGTGTTACTTTGGCAACAGGTTGTGAAAAAGTAACGCTTTTACTGCGTTTATTAGGTGGTAATTTGGTAGGAAAAGGATTACTGATAGAGGATGATCTATGTTGGGCAGGTAATGTTTTATGTCCATTCATTTCTTTATCATCAATAGACATGTAGTCACGTTGTGGCAGTTCAGTATGGTGTATCAATGCTTGATTCTCAATATAATCACCAGACTTCATATTAGTTGTATCATGGTCGGTGACAATAGCAGGTGGTTGTGATTCACGAAATGTTTGATTTCCAGTCGGACAGTCTGAAAAACTGGAGACTTTCATTGGACTTCTGCTTATGGAACAATAATGATCATCATCATAGTCAAAATGGCGATAGGAACTTGTTTCTAGTTGTGATGGGGGTATAGCTGGATATAACTCTACTTTCATTGGCTTATTTCTCTCTTTACGAATTCTGAAAATATAAATACAAAACATGTGATACTGAACAGGAAATAAATGCAAGACTTTTGGGTAATAAATACCATTGCTGAAACATATTTCTGAATAATGCACACAAATTCTCCAAACCCAAAATGCTTTATCATGCAGAATTGAAAATAATTGGCTTTTTACATGTTCAAAAACCTGTTATACATCTCCTGAGATATATATTGATATGTGTCTGTAAACTCTGATTGCATAATAAGTCTAAATTGGCTATTGACAAAATAACTAATTCAAGCATGTGATCTGAAATTTGAAAAGTCTAGAGATAATTAGTCTTTGATGTATGTTAACCTAATATAAAGATGTCAATATTTGTGTAAGTGATATGCTTGTGAACCAATGTCATTAAAAAGGCAACTGTGTACTTTACCTTCGACAGTGAACTGCTATTGCTACTATTACTATAGTAAATATAAAGAATGCTGCCACCACAATACCACCAACTATTGCAGCTGAAATATTTCACAGATGAATTCAAATACATTTTTATTTAGCTTTTGGCTTTATGAGAGAATGAATGTGAAATGATTTATGTTTATGTTTCTCAGACCATGTTTATATATGAAGTTTAATTTGTAAATTATGAATTAAATTAAGAAAAATAATTCTGCAAAGGCAAAATTACTCTTAAAAAAAAAGTCACATCAAGTATTCCTTAATCATTTTGACAGACCCAGAACATTATATTCAAACAGACATGATCTTTTTGCATTATATCATCATGAAGTATTTTCCATGTCACAGATGCTTAGAAAATTTGAAAAATTAAATGCTAATGAAGGAGTTGCTCTGTACATATATCCTTGGATTCAGTTACTAACTTTCATGCTTCTATGGTGTTTTTGCTCTAATATTTGTATATTCCATATTTGTTATGAATTGGTAGATGGAACTTGAAAAGATATAGAATATTTACCCATGTCAGATGATAATGAATTTGGTCCATAAGCTGAAGCTGATTCACCAATATTGATGCCTGCACCGGATGTAGTTGAACTTGTTTTGATGATAACCTCATCTTCCGTACGTCTTTCTCCAGATTCATGTGATCCTACCAATAATCTGTGTAATGATTCACCACAGTGGATCTGAACATAATCATTAGAGTTGGTTGCTGAAAAATTCAGATATTCAGAAGTTATTTATATTGTCTGCTTTCCAAATTTGGAATTTAAGGAGAAACAGTAACCTACATGCAGTCTTGAGTTCATATAAGTGTCTAACACATTGCGTTAAGATAGTAACATGTAGTAGCAACCTCCAGTTTAGATGTACACATAGATGTTGGTCAATTTTTCAAATACAATCCAAAATAGTAATGAGTTGTACAAATAGCATTTATTTGGATATTTAGCTTACCTTTAACTTCTAACCAGACAAATGCTGTTCCTTCATTATTACCATTATGTAATTCTAATGTGACATTGTTAACAGTTCTACTGTAAACAGTTCTATAACCAAACCAACCACTATGACCACACGTTAATTCTTTTTCAAATGCATGTTTATCAGTTATTGTTATACTTCTAGAGCACTTCCTATCACCAAACTCTGCTCTAGCTATTAATACATCAATAGAGAAGAGGTTGATTCCATTAGAGAATTCTGTAGCAGCTACACACTGACAGGAGGATTGTCTTGTAGAGATTGACCTAGGGTATTCTTCATTAGCTAAATACAATACTTTACCTCTCTTGATATCATCAGAACAGAATGAGGCAATGTCTTCAACTGAAATAACAAGTTGGTAAATGGGAGATAACTCACTTGAGCTAAAGTCTGTTTGACCATGACTGAAAAGATTTTTACTGAGCAGACTCTGTATATGTTAATAAGATATCATTTTAGGTAAATTTACCATATGAACACATGCCATTCTTTTTTTTTATAGGCATGGTGATTTGTAGACCTTTTACTTCTGAGTCTTCTTTATAACATTATTCAATAAAGACTTGAAAATAAGATAATGTCACAAATTTGGTATTTAAGTCTCTGATCGTGGCTTTGAAGTCAAGACTGGATTTTGTTCAGTTATTTTTGTTCTAATACTTTAAGTGGAATAGAAAGATTAATGCTAGTATTTATGAAGTAGAGTAGAGAAGATCATCTAAGACAAATAGAGATTTTAGTTCACATATTGTGATTGTTTTATATACAAATTAAATGAACTGATTTATTCCAGGTCTACTTACTTGCTACACAATCATAGATAACTGTCATATAATCTGTATAGGATCTATCAGTTTGACATCCAGTTGATCTTATTGGCACACTTTCTACAATAATACTACACTTCTCATAGCCTGAACAGCGATTATTTAACTTGGGATATACTGTATCATCAAATTCTCTACAATCATTCTGTGTAGCACGACAACAATCACCTAATTTACGATTTTTACATCGTTTTGCAGTATTGACACCATAAAATAAACGTTTAATGGCTATTCTCTGGTTTCGTGGACATTGGAGATTTAAGTAGTTATTGTTACAGGCACTGGCGTAGATATTTTGTCTGGCTTCTGTATAACCTGAAATTACAATAAATTGTTATTAAATAATAACGTTATTCATATGTCTTTATTATATTCAAAGGTCAGATTGAATCTAACATGATTTTCTTATTACATTCTGTTGTTGAATTTATAAACATTAATGGTATATATTCAACAGTCATTCAACAGTGATTTATATTCAATAGTGGTTTTGCTAAACCTGAAATGATGTTGCAACAGCCTTAAAACTTACATCTTGCTAAACCATCCTTTTACTTTTATTCATTATATGTTAATATTATATGTACTGGTATCTGTAATTGATTTAAGTCTGCAAATGACTGTCTGCATGTAACTAGACAATACTACACATATACTTTTAAATTTTGATTTTGAAAAGTGATAAGGATGGCTGGAATTGAACTGCACCATTTGTTAAGGACAAAATGATGTTTGTGTATAAAGAGAACTATATTTTGAGGAGAGGTCTGTGATGTTTTGTAGTTGTGTAAAATGATAAGTCTATATGTTCTACTAACAGTTGTATGTAATATGTAAATATGTAATAAATGTAAGATGTTCTACACATGTTAAAGATCAAATCTTGTAACCTTCAATCTGTTTGACTTATCTCAATCTTAACTCTGCGATTCTATAAAACCTTTATTTTGATTACCCAGAAATTTACTATTCATGGTTTAGAAACAGTTTCTTGTGCTATAACTTTGGCACTCCATCTTTTTTAAAACTTTAATTTGATTATGGTTGTTGTTGGAACATGTTCAAAAAAAATATTTTATTGAGAAAAAACTGAAGTAGGTGTTTATATAACATTAAATTACATTATAATATTTTATAAAGACCACACAGTCAGTCTTGAATTTTTCATTGATTTTTAGGGTTTCATATTAGCCATTTCAAATTACTATATTATGTTTTGGAGAAAAAAATTTAGATTGTCTATTTCTATGTGATGTGATTTATTCTGTCTATATTTATTAACCCTTTATACCCTGAGTGTAAATAAAATATAACATCATATATCCTGAAAGTAAAATAAGAGTATGACGTTAATGTTCTGTGACATCACTGGCCACTTGGGTATATATTGATTATTTTGTGGCAGCTAAGATTTGGGTTATTTTGTTGCAATAATATGTGGTTTCCATTTTAACAGCAATCTTTGTAACTGGCATGACTTGACATTTCTAGTGTTTATTCAATTCAATAAACATTACATCAGACATAACTGCTAACATATCATATCATTTGTAGACTTCTAAACTAAGCTGTAAACACTATCATATAAATAACAAAATATTGTACTTCTTGTGGTACTTGTAACTGCTGACATAAGGCATGTTTCAAATATTGCTCTGAACAATGATTTGTCATTGGTTAAACCTGAAAGGCTTATTTCAAAATAAATATATTTATTATGTCTATGTTTTGCTTGAAAATTTTATAGACCATTCAGTAAAGTCAAAAGGATAAGAGAAAAGGATAATAATCTCAAAATAACAGTATTGCAAGTTTCTTTAGAAAGAGAAGCCAAGTTGGTTCCTGTCTAGACAAGATGGTTGACAAGAATGTCCCTAAGATCATTCCTGATCAGCTTTAAGGCCTTTGATCAAAATCCACGACAATTTTCAATTTGAGTTCTACTATGATAAGTAGGCTACTTTGGCGGGTGTGGCAAGCAATGTGAGGCATGCACACTTCATCTGCTTTATGCTCTACAACTAAGTGTGTTAGCTCATCTTTCTTTCTTAGAGTCCACATAGGGAATAATGATTATTTATCAGGTAATCAGTAATATCCAGATTGACTGAAGTCTGTTGAATGTTGATAAAATGATACCTGGTTCAAGATATGGTAATCTCCTGTATGTTTCTATCATTAAATGTAAGAGGGCACTGATGCATACAGATGTACCTGAATCTCATAACTTCAACATACTGAAACTAAATTAACTTCTACAAACAGTTTGCAGCTTTTATATACAAGTTTTGTTATAAAAACAAAAAAGTTACATAACATATCACATTCAGTTACCATGAAATACAATATGCATATCATAATTGACATCACAGATGGTTATCTGGTATGATTCAAGTTTCAGCAAAAACTGCATCAACTGAGCTCAAATTATTTACTCTGTTTAATACGCACTTGGCGTTACTCAGGTCCATCTGTCCACAATTGATTGTAAACACTCTAGAAGGCACAATTTTTGATGGACTTCAATGGAATTTGGTCTGAGTGTTGATCATCACCTAAGGATGAATCCTATTGACGATGACGTTAATAAAAACCAAAAAAATATTTAATATTATTGAAGTTATTGAAAAAGCATTCAGTTTTTAGTTCAGTAAGACACAATTCTTGACAGATTTTGACATAACTTGACGGAATTGGTTATTATCACCCAAGGATGAACCCTATTGAAATTTATTGCCCTTTGTCTTCAAAACAAACACTTAAACAATCTAAAAGGCACAATTATTGCCAGATTTTGACAAAGAGGGGTAATACTGTTGAAATACTGTCATAAAGGTTGAGTATTTCATACATGATTGTTACTGTACAGCCAAATATTTTTATTCAAAATCATAGCTGCCATTGAGCGTATATTACCTTGCCTGGCAAGCTATCCTCATATTTGTTAAGTGTGGACCGCTTGAGTAAAACCATCACAATAACTGATAAAATTAACAATATATCCTGATTAAATATTATAACAAACTGAATCTAATTAGTATATGGTAGATCAGTTCTGCTTCATATCAAATATTCACTTGAAATAATTAAACATTTGAAATATAATGAGATTGAAGCTTTCTGCCATGATTATTATAAAATGTTGAAGAATTATCTTACACTTTGAATCTAAACATAAAACAGTTTTACACTCTACCAATTTTTTTTCTGAGGGAATAATTAGTCAGTGAGAATACATTGATTTGGCTGGATTCCAAAAGTAATATTTGTAATTCTTGAGTGAGTGGCTAAAACTGATCATAAAAGATCAATATAGGAGTTAAAGAAACAATAAAATTCTATCCTATAGTTTATATACTTCCCAAATTAATCTGTCGATAAAATATAATGCTTCTAACTGTCCACAAGGGAGTTATACTTATTCAACCAAGAAAAATAACTGTTATAGATTCTATAGATTCTTGGTATTGTATTGTAGAAAGGGATGTCAAGCTGACTAAAATTAGTCTGAACTAACTATTAAAGTGACATTAAGTGTTTTACAGAAGAGTGAACCTGTCCTACCTCTCTAATCCTGTCTGTCTGTACTTATACATTGACTATCTTCTTTTCCAAGTCAGTCTGTCCAACCGTCATCAGTTATATGTGGCAATAGTAAGATACTAGAACTATGTAAACATGTATTAGACTCACTGCAACTTGCATGATATTAAATCTAAACAACTGTAACTTCCAAAGTCTTTGAATGGCATTTAGCAATTGTGAGTACTATATATAGACACCCTCACTAATTCAAACATGTAATAATTGAACATTTTTATTGAGATGCAGGGACAATAAGCTTAATAAGCATTAATGTATATATAGTTTGCCCTTCACTTATCATTATGTTCCTGAGGACGACAGGGGAAACAAGTCGAAACGTTGCATAAAACTTTAACCAGTGATTGTTGTTCCATAAAGCTGTGTCTATATAACTGTAACTTCCCTTACTCAAAAAGGTTTGTAAATTCATTACTCCAGACATCACATATTGAGAGAATTAAAAGTACCAGATCATTATTCTGAAATTGTGATAATGTTTCTGTAGACATCAAAGTATATGTAATTTAATTGGTGTTATTTTAGTCTGAAAATAAAGAGTAGGTGTGAATGATTGATTAAATTCAATAGAAACTTGAAGTTGATAACAATCAATAATGATATAATAATATTATTAAAGTGAGATTTATGTTTTTATCACATTAATAACAATAGTTGACATATCATGCATGGTTATATTGTCTGATTGTTAGTGATTTAATCTATTATGGTAAATGGTAGTTTATAATGGATAATAACTAATCTCTCTGTATAACTAAATCTAAATGTTATGACAAAATTTGGAAATGTAGCTTGATGCAGGGGAAACCTGAGGAAAAATGCAAGAAGTGGAGTCCTTCTTTTCTGTAACTGATTAGACTAATGAAGATAAAGCCATGCGTGGTACAATGAGGAAATTTTACCTGAACAGCATTTCCAACTGCTAAGATATCTTCAAAGTTCACAGCCAGTAGCCCACAGAACTTTGGTTTATTATATTTTATGAGCTATTAGACATTTTCTCTTGTCAAACAAGTGTACTAATGACTTTCTCCAGGCAGGTTTGAAGGCACTTTGTTCACAAATTTCATGAGTACTTTCATCATGTAATATCTACATGACAAAATCATCTCAGACAGAACATTGTACAACGGTATTGTACAAATATTAGAATTTTTTGAAAATATGTCTGCACAAAATATACACAGGACAACAGATTCATCAGACTATCTTTTGAAGTAAATAAAGAATGATGAGATCTAATAAAACATACTTTCAAACCTGTAATTGTATTTCTAGACACTATGTCCTATATTTATCTATTCAATAATACATTGATGTCAGCTAAGGGTTTCTTGATAGTATAAATAAGACCACATAGATTTCAAGAATTGAAATACAAATGATAGTCACATAGTTATGTTTAATTCTGTGAATCTGTTTATCAGTAAATTGTGGTAGTTATGTCTTTCTAGAACAACAAAGTAGAAGTTTTTAAATTCTGGCACTCAGTAGGATGAAATATTTAATAGTGTCTATTTGTTGCAGTAGAACAATCCACCATTATTAGATTCCGGTCTAGCATTACATTGCTCACACACCTTAAGTTCAAGTTTAAACATTAAACTTCCATTCCAAACTGTCCTGATGAGGATTGTTTATCTGGAACATGTGTTGGCAGCATAGAATGAGCATAAGTCTGTATCTGAAGTTTTTGGGAATCAGCAACTGAAGTTTCCATGAATAAATAACAAATTTTTTAAACTTATTCGAATGTCAATCTGTAACATTTATATTTAAACACTTGATTTATAAACTGTACCCAGAAGTCAAGGGTAAAATATTAATCAAGGTATGGTCTTCTAAAATAGCTGGCATAATCATTTAAAAATAAGATAAACCTTCTTAGAACTATACAGATAACACTTCTACAACTGATTTCCTGTTTCCTCTAAAATTATCAACTATTTAATATCATTTAACATGTTCTTAGTTTTTTTAATTAAAAAGTTAATACTTTAATTTACCTTCAAATTGATTTGGGTTAAGTAATTGGAAAAGGAAAAAATATGTACTATTAATGTTTGAGATTTACTACTTTGCCATCTAATATATGAATGACACTGTGCAGTCTATCAATATCTTGTACACATACAAGATGTCATAATTTAAGAAGCCTTTACATGTGTATCAAGGATTTTTATACTTTTAAGGGACCCTTCCTTAATCCCTACAGACATCTAGTAATTCTAATTATTCAAGTAATTCCAGAAAACTTAGACAGATTATGTATATTGGAAAATATCCCTCAGAGAACTTTTTGAAATCCCTTTAAATCATAAAGGTATATAGAACTACCACACTGACCAAATTCAAGAATCATTTATATACACAAACATATTATGTTCTTCAAATAACTACATGGCCTACATGTATTTTGGAATAAGCATTGGCTAACTCACCCATCTTTAAATGTAATATGAGATGGGTAAAATTCTACATATGAAATTAGATTTGTGATAATTCTAGATATATATGTAGGAAGGTATTGATTAATGACCAGCTTATTTCTAAAGAGTTAAAGAAGATATAAGAAGTATCTCTCCAGGGATGTTAACTCACATATCACCAAAATAAGATCAATGTTTTATTTCAATACTGCAGACAGCCTTATCCCCTGTTCATCACATTAGGTTTATAAATCTTATATCTTTTCAAATGTCATTCAGCTACTCTTTTCTTTGGCAGAAGAAATACAACAAGTCTAAAGAGAATTTGCAGGACTTGTAGAAAATTTGGGATGATTTTTTTTCTTCCTTAAAAGCAATGTCTTTTGATGGTTTTAAGTATTTGATTAGGTTTGGGACTGTGAAAGAAGTACAGCTCATGACAAGATTTGTGGTTAAGTTAAACATCTAATTTGTGGTTTGCACTAGATTGTGGGTCAGACACCAGATAATCAGATATGTTTAGAGACAAGACTAGAATAACTGCCAGGTTTTTATAGAATGAGAAATAAATAGTCTACTATAATTCTATTGTTTATGTCTGTTCTAGTAAAATTACTACTATAGTTTACTAGATTGTATATGGTAGCATTGTCAATCACTTTACGACATGTAAACACTACATTTCATTCAATGCCAGAAAATTGGCATGAGTACAAAACACTTTACTCTGGTTAATTAATCTCTACTAGAATGTCAGCTCATAAATATCATCTTATATTAGTTAATTATTATTAACTCAAATTTTTTCATGTAACACTTTATTATGGCATTTCATTTCTCTTTTATTTTCTCTTCAGAATCATTTAAAAAACACTAAATATTGTTTATTTTTGCTCTTAACATTTTTATAAATATGTGATGTGAAATACAGATAATGTAATTAAGAAAACTGAACACAAGACAAGGTATTGAAGTAGCAACAGAAGCAAGGACAGTTAACCTGTCCATGAGAAATTTGTTCTTGACTGAAGTACTTCATGATCAAGAGCACATATTCATATTTTTCATGATTTGATGCGCTATGAATAAGACTATTTAATTTTAAAGTTTTCTTCAACTCTCAATAATTTCCACATGATTTTTACGCCTACTTATTTGTATGAATGGTTTTATTGCTTGCAACTTACCTGCAGATGTGTATTGTAATATTGACTATGAAATAAAGATTATCTATAATATGGAACCATATGTTTCATCATTAATAATATTTGATAGTATTTAGTCCACTACAACTGTTGGTACCTAGCACAGTAAATCAACTAACTCATAGGATTTATTAGAACATAGTTCCCTGAGTACTCTCTTTCTTTCTCTAGTATTTTATTTACAATATTCCAGTCGATATTAGTCTTTGATGATGAATATTTTTTATTATGATATTATTAGATACTGTTATATCTTGTTTTCTATCAATATTAACATAAGAAAAGATATCTTTCTCAACCTTGTGTATAAGTGCACCTTAAGCTGTGACAATCCTTTGTGTTATTGTGTCTGACAGATGGAGCAGACGGAGGTTAGATCAATTGATCCAGTACACAGAATAATAGGTAACAATATTAGCCTCCAGTTAAAAAAACACAGCCCTAGCAAGTTGAAAAGAAAGAGTTTGTGGTTAATTTAGCACTTTGAGTCGCGTAACGCGAGATAGTTCTTTATTATAGTGTGTAATTGAGGTTTTTGTTGGGTGTTGTGTTCCGCCACGTGCCACATGGCCAGAGAATTTAAATAGAAGTTAGGTTTATGGTTATTTGTGGTGTTTGTTATAATAATAATAGTTGTTAGTGTCTGTCATATATCTTTGCCAACTGGGATCTGATTTTAATCTAATGTTAACAGACTGTCCACACAGTTTATCAAGATTTATTACTGGTCAAACTACTGTGTTAAGATCACTAGTTCATTAGAAAAATACTCCATCTATTCAAGCACCAAAGGAATCATAATTCATGTGATTAAAAATGGTACAGTATTTAAGAATTCAAGTCAAGGTTGTTTTGGGTGTTCCCAAATTTTCAAATGGAATTGTTATATAATTCTCTCAGAATTATTGTCAACAATGTCTCACTTAAATGTCTGCACATTAAGATATAAAAAGAGTACAAATATTGAAATGTTAAGGTGCTTCCAGTTCTTGTCAGCAAAATAACCCAGCATTGACCACATGATCTATTGTCCCTATCTATTTGGAAGGTTGAATTTACCAGAAGAATCATCAATCACTAAAACTACCCGATCAGAAGAGAAGCTAATAATAGTTATTCAGAACCAGTCTGATGGACATTTCATGTTTTCATTCTAAATATTTCATTACTTTCTTACAAAATGAAGACATTTTCTACAATATTATTACAGGATACACCAGTGTCGAACCTTTTGAAGATAGATTTTAAGAATTTGTCTTTTATCTTCATGCTAATGATATGAGACTGAGCTGTTATTATGGGCAACTGTCAAACTGTAGAAGATAAGAGTAAATTTGAACCTATGTCAGTCTTGTGTAAATAAATCTGCTGAATAATTATTGATTCCTGTCAAATTTGTAGCAAGAGAAAGTTGAGGTCTGTACATAGAAAGTTTGAGTTTATTGACAGTTGAACATGTAGTAGACATAAATTGATCTGATATTGATCTAGCTCAATCTGTAGTATTATCAATATTGATTTTAGATTTATTGCTGCTGTAAGAAGATAAGGTTGTTATTTGATTAAATTACCAGAAGTGTTTCTGAAGAAGAAATATTTTTTGTAACGAAAGAAAAAAACATTAAGTTATTGGGAAGACCATTGCAGCTTAGTTTGCCGGATGAAACAATTCTGTAGAAAGATAACCACAAATATCTCTTAAAATTCATAGCCTACAGAACTGTCTGATGTTTCAAATCCCTTCTGACCTCAATTCCATATCCTTCAGTCCACCCCAACTTCTTCTATACCTACACTATTTCTATAACAAATCAAATTGTTATAAATTCAACATCCAGCCATTAATGTATTATCTGCATTATTATTATGAAATAGTGCTAAATGAAACCAACTAATACCATGAAAATGTAGTTTTATCATGGCTGTAGTAACTAGAACAGTTTAATGCTGATCATAAAGTTCTATTACAGGCCTGTGTCCAAGAGAAGAAGCTTTTAGATGAAACAACTTTATAGCTAATTATCATACACCCACCTGTTTTTATTAACATTGTACCCTAATATTAATTATAATATCAAATATTTTAATATCAATAGACAGAGGTTAATCTTTCCACTAATCATATAATAGTCATATACTCTTTGATATTAAGAGTTCAGACATTACCCCCTTGTGATATCAGACATTAAATGATATGAATAATACAGGCACCACCAGTTTGCCTGCAGTCATTTTAATTTACTCAATATGTTGAGAGAAGTAGATGAAAGAGACATTTGTTCTACTTGTAGTAATTAATTTCAACTGATTATTATTCACCCTCTTGGCATTAACCAACACAACACCTCTATAGAAATATACTCCACATCTTGAAGTATTTTATGTTTTCAGACAAATGAACAGAATTAGTTCTACTGCTCTCCAATTTGTAAAATTCTGAATTGAGTTATTCTAAATGCATTGAAAGCATAATTTTGTCTGACAGAGTAAGTAGATTTAATTTCCCTTCAGAATATAGCATTGATTTAAAATTATTTGGCCAGCAGTGCATGTTAAAAATCTACTTTCATCAAAATTTGTTTAGGTCAGTGTAACATGTATTCTATTTAAATCTACATTATTATCTCATTTAAATAAAAAAATCAGAAATCTCAAGATCCTAAAATACTTGCTAACATCTATCAATCATCCTGCTTTGATAAATAGTATGTAAAATATGCCATGGTATTTTCTCCAGCTTTGTAATCGTAACTATTGTAGCAGTAAAATTCAAGCTGTGTTCTACCAGGTTTTTAAAATAAAGTATAAAATAGAAGATATATTGTTTTAAGAAAAGTGAGAACTGTTATAGTAATTAGAAGTAGAACACTAGGTACTATTTAATACTCTCTGGGCTCTATTATTTTACAATAGATCTTTCTCCAATAGTACAACTAGATTTATTGAACCATTTTTAATTAGATTACCCGATTCCAATAAAACACAGAAATCATCTAGCTAATAGTGTGTCCCCTAGGGTCTAGTTAATATAAGGTGATAATAACCACACCCCACAATACTTTATTATAATTGACCCCTGATGGCCCTCACACTGTGTTGATTGTTGTAAAATAGAGTTGAGTAGACAAGGGATGAGTAGGGGATTGATCTGGAGAAGACAATAAGGAAAGTTGAGTCATACAACACATGTTGGAATTATAATTATTATATTCAATCACAAAGAAATTATTAAGCATAATAACTGGTGCCAGTTGAATGATTTTCATGAATTCCATGTCTGAGTGACTAGACTAACAAATGTTGCACAAAAAACAGTATGATGCTTTGTTTAGTTAGTTCCCATATTGTTAAGTAATTTAAAAAACTGGCAATAAGGAAAAAACTGGTTACTTTTGTTTTTTGTTCTGATTTCCTGAAAGTGACATTTGGTAAAAATTTGTATGTAAGTATTATGGTAACCATTTGGTTTATTGGTAGTTACTAGTAAAAATATCAGAATAGTAATAGTAACCTACAATAATAAATATTACAATTCATTCTTATCTTTATTTCTCACAGTATTATGGAAGAGTATTGCTGCCAATGTTCTTTCATAGATGAAGAGTTTTACATAAGTTTCTGTTTTGTAATTCATCAAAAGGAGGATTTACGTCCATTGCTTTAAGCTGATGCCACTAAAGCTGTTCTTGAAATACTGAATCAATTGAAAACCTTTCCTGGCGTTGTGATCTTGATATTTTTGGCAAAACCATTGTAAACTTGTTCTAATGAAAAAAATTGAGAAATCTTGAGGATCATTGATCTTCTTGGTATATGGTAACTATAGAAGGAATTATGTGGTGTAAATATCTATCTATCTATCATTCTATACCTTTATTATCTAGTTTTTATTTATACTGTATTTTATCTTATTATTTACTTGTCACTTACTTTGACTTATATTTCCTTTTCATCTTCTATCAGATGAGGGTTTTGGAGTCTAGTTGTTTCTCAATTGGTAGCATACTACATGGAACCTAAAGCAGTGACCTTGCAATGTCAACTGTTTTAGAATCTTCCAAGTGGTGCTCCACAGGTTTTGTTAGTGATCTTGCAGTTAAATTCCCTGATAGTCTTAAAGGGAATGAATAGACTAATGAGGAAAAGATCAGATGTCATCAAACTCATGCCCACCATCTTTGTGACAATCTGAGAAATCACTTAAGTGTGAATAGTTCATCTTTTAAGAACACTTTATTTTTTAATGGAATTCTTAATGTAGAAGAGTCTTGTTGAAATAATAACATATACATTTATTCTGGTTTTCATCTATAGAAATTCTCTCCCACCACCAGTTTCTTGTTGACATTAAATACCCAGTGCTATGAGAATATGTGATTATTGAGAAAGCAAGGATTGTTTATGTTAGGATAGAGTGGGACATGATTAATAATAATCACTTCTGTAACATCAACAATCATTCTATATTCAAGATATAAGGTCATCCATCGGCATTATTTCTGAAACAGTTTGTAGGAAAATTGAGTAGCATACATGAAGCCTACCTGCTGTAGTAATCATTTCAGTTGAGCTCATATTTGGTGTAGTATTTGCTTTTGGACATATGGGTTTTAACGTCATCTAAACTACTCTCTTTTCCAAGCCACAGCACCTTCTTGTTTTGAAACCAAGACCTGCTTCAATGTCATGAGGTTGTGGTTTTTCCATTGTTAAGGTTTATTTAAAATATAACCACTTATGAATTTATATAAAGTCTTCAATTCTTCATAATAAAATGTAATTGAATAAATGCACATGGAACTTGACAGTAGGAAGGAATTGATCAATGGTGATTTCCTACTCTTCAATATTCACAATGTCACTGAAAATATATCGCCCAATACTTGAACTATTTATATTTCAACTTTAAAATGAATTGACAGGTGTAGGTTGAATTTTAGATATTGAAGTTACATGATAAAGGGAATGTTCATGTTGAAAAATTACATGTATTCCTACCAGTTATACAGGAACAACCCATCTATAAGATGAGTGATGCACCATACATAGAGAACCCATTTGAATGAAGAATATAAAAGAATAGAATAACATAACCTTTTATTCTTTCTTATAATAGACAATTTAAATGATTAATGCATTTAAGGTGGTATGAGCAGAATTATTGATGTTTTGCTTCATTTTGCTTTGTTATACAGCATGGTGCAAGAGAACATTGAAAAATATTTCTAAAATTTGGCAGCTGTTTCATTCAGCTTGAAGGAAGGCTTGTGACAAAGTCCTTTTAAATTGTTGAATAGAAATAAGTGTTGTGTTGGTTGCAGGCGTCTGTTTTGTCAAACAGACGTTACATTGAGTATAATTGTGATATTAAAGCTAATTTTAAAAAGATAAAAATCAATAATCTACATGACAATAGACATATATATATATATATCTATATTATACAGTAGAATATTCTGAATTACATAATATACCATTATATATTGCATGATATTTCAATATTTATAGTTGGCAGAAAATAGCCTATTTTCAAAATTACAAGGACACTGTTCCTGCCTAATTCTGTTGATAAAAGTACAAGATTGATATTTATTAGTTTTATTTAAGGCTGGTTATAATATTTTGTATGATAAAATGTATAAATTATATTGGAGTGGTTCCAGTTTATCTGTTAACAGTATATTAAGGTGGGGGTTGGATCTACATTAAAAAAACACAGATATAAATAAAACTTTATCTCTATTCTTCAACAGGAAAAAAACAGAAAATATCATATTACTTTATCAAGAGTAGTTAAAAACAGCACATTCTGGTTTTTCAGGTTAGATGATAAGAGACAGATAAAGTCATCTTTTTAAATACATGAAATATATTATTCTTTGTTCAATTAAACTATCAATTAGTTATCTCTACAGTAGCAGATGTCAATCCTACAGAAGGCATCAACTTTTTTTCTAAATTTATTTATTTTTTGTGATAAAGAGAGGAGTTAATTTGTGTTAATCAGGCAGTATGAATAGTAAAAAGATAAGCATTAATGACAAATTAGGTTTGCTCTTCTATTCCGTGACTGGTATTGAGACACGTGTCCAGTGAAGTGTACAGAAGAGGATGTAGGTTCTGTTAAAGATGAATTATCTATTCTTATAAATATAGTTTATCATCTATGACCTTCTAAGGAAATTAGCTATAATCATGCTAAATTTCTGTACACTATACTGTACTAACTACAATTGTACTGAAAGTTGTATGACATTAGCTTTTATCAAGCTAGCTTTGAGATGTCTGTACATTACTGTGCAATATTCTACATTTGTACTGAATGTTGCTTTTTTCTCATATAGTTAGAATGGGGACAATTCTATCCTTATCATCTGAAGACAATTCAACTCACTAATGATTGAGCCATAATGCTGCATTTTGGTCTTAATTTGGTTCCACTTATGATTTCTTCAGAAAAGTTTCTTCCATCATTCCAGCAGACAAAAAGAAGTGGGTAATTAGGTCTACTAGCTATGATTTTCTATTAACTAGTCAAGTAAATATAATGAAATATAATTCTATATCTAACTAGTGTTATATGTCTAACAATGATAATCCCTATAGAATCAATATCTCAATCATAGTAGCAACTTACTCAAATCATCATTTACAGAAAGATGGCAAGAATTCCCAAATTACTTCAGCTAAATCAATACTTCTAGTATCCTGCCTCATTGACTTTACCCATTACCTCTGATATATCCCATGCCTGGAATATCTTTAAGTACGATCTTACTAATCGTTGGTTGTTACAATATGTGTTCGGTACTAGTATTCCTGATTTTCTTTCTGGCATTATGCAGTCTGGAAGCTGGCATATTTAGAATATATTTGCTTATGTCATATCTTAGATTGATGTTGCCTTTAATGAGAGTGAAGCTTTATAAATGTTAATTATGTCTGCTACTCAGTATTGTATTATTCAACTTCACAGCACTTATAGACCTCTTGAGTATTGAATATGTTATAAAATGACATTATGAAATGGGATCCATATGCGATGTAATTTGATGTTTATATAATAAAGCACAAAAAAGACATAGAATTAAACTCTCTAATGTTGAAATATACAAATAATCACATATGGGTACCTTTTTATCATGTCAATTTAGAATTATCAAGAATTATAAAATTGTTATAGCAATGTGGTTCTTATTCTTATATTGGAATATTGATCATGTTCTTTATGCTGTATATATGCATGTATTTTATTGCATGTATCCTCATATTTAATTTTGGAATCTTGTGTTTAAAAGGTAGTATGAATTTGGAACTTACCTGAAAATATTAACAAGCCAGCTAAGGTGAGTAGTAGAAAAATTCCTTCCATAGTTCTTATTACTCCTAGTTAAATCACAGTGCTACTCACATTCTCCCCCTACCACAGACAGTAGTATGGCCAATACTAGATTCTATAGAACTGGTAAAGCCTGCTATATCCCACTTGATGAAAACTCAATGGTCCAATATTACAAACTACATTAGACTCAATCCATTATAGATTGTAGGGGTGTTAGGTTGAAGCCAAGTTCTATTTAAGTCTTTAATACAGCATGACTTTTAAATAACTAACATCATTATTCTTCTATTAATTTATATTACTGGTAAGCAGGATTTTCTAGTAAACTATTTGACCAATAGGAACAATGGTAGCTATATTTGTTAGTAATGCTCAGATTGGTAGAAGGTAATATTGGCAAAAGATTATTGAGGGTGTTAAAAGATGATAATATTGATTTATTCAGTGACTTGTCAACACTATTCTTTAACACTTTATTTAACACCTGGATTTCCTACCTTTATAAATGATGTGGTAAACATCTCGAAGATAAAAACCTTTTCTTTGAATATACTTGTACATTTTTATTACAAAGAGATAGATTATCAAACAATTCAATAACAAGCTATGTGGTAAGTGAACTCTCCACATGGAAGTGGACACTCTAGTCGCAGACCATCACAGAATGGCATCAGGTGTTCGAGAAAGTTGAGGATGACTTGTTAGCAAACTCAAATAGATTTGCAAGGTCATTTAAAAGTGCCCAGATGGACAAGGATTATGTTACTTTAGATAGTGATGATTTCATGCACCCCCCCTAATGTCTTTTGGTTTAAATTAATGTAAGCATAATTCATAAAGATCAGAAATGGACATTGAAGTTGTGGAACTTGATTATGAAATATGTTATCTCTCTGTTAGCTTGAAATAAAACAAGTTTGGAGAGAAAATAAGGATTGATAAACAAACAATGATTACTCTGTATCTTGTCTTACATGTTTCAAAAATCAACATCATACACAATTTTAATCTTTAACTTTTGTGGTCACTTAAAAACAAGTTTTGAAATATGTTATATATCAACTTGACATGACTGTTATTTATTTTGATATTGCCAGCTACAAATTGGTGGAAAAATATTGAGTTTTACTAACACTTGTGTATAATTCATTCATTGAAAGTTTGAAATGTTTCTATTGATTATATAAGCAATGAAATAAAAGATAATATAAATCCTAATTTTAATATTGGTATTTAAGAAGGAGCATTTACAGTACCGGTATTTTAATTTAGTAATTTGAATGTAGGCTTCAGTAGTATTAATACCCTAGCTAAGTCATCACAATCCAACTTCTACTAGTAGTTCATATCTATACTCATGTACAGTAATACTATGGCATTGCAATATGCCATCCTCTGGCAGTACCAAACTCTACTTAAGAGTATATGAAATATCAATGTTAAGAAAGACTTAGTAAAAAGTTTCCAATTTCCTATACATTGACATTTATGATTTGAAATATTTAGAGGATATATTTTGGACTATTCTCATGAAGTTGATGAGATGTAAGGAATAGATGTATCTAAGGTCATTCATCACATTATAAGTAGCTGTCTGACACTTGTGTTATATTTTACTATTGATAAGTACCAATATTGTCTATATGTCAGTACTAGATTACTATGATAAATACCAGTCTCCCTCTATATTGGTTCTAAATTTAATATTGTTATTTTACCAATAATACTGTTCCTTCCACCATAACTATTATCCTAGACTCCCAGATTAACAATAATAACAAACCTTAAAATAGAAACCATTTATTATTTCTCTCGATCTGAAATTATAAATCACCCATTTTATACGCCAAGTTAATATTGTGTGCATTTATACTGTCATCTCTTTATTCCATAAAATACTCTGGAAATCTTCTTGGATTATTGGATTAGAAATTACAACTGATATTATTCAGGGAAGGAAGCATTAGATAATTTGAATCCAGTTCCGTGAAAGTATATCTACTGCCATTTTAACCCTTTAGTTGCTTTCTGTAACACTCTGAATGGTTTAGTTGTTTTTCAACTCAAATCAGATTTAGTTTTATTATATTTTCAACAAATATTTTGTTTTTGGTTAGATTTTCATATGCGACATAATGTTCTATCTTGAATACTCCTGAATCAACAGTCATTTAATGACATCATGTATCTTTAGATGGCAGGTTTTAGATGAACAGATTTTGTCTTCAGCTGAAATCCATTGAGATTGATCTTCAGAGCAAAACGATTTCTAAAAAGAAATGTAAAGTTCAAGTTACATAGTAATTGATTGACAATGATTAGATTTTGGCGTATTACTGGTAAAATGTTGTGTCATTTTAGTAGGCTGAAGTATAGAGATGTCAGTATACTGATTACATGCTAGTCATAGAATCACATCACGATTCATTCTTCTAGAAAAACTCTAGCAATTGAATCAAAATATCAGTAACCACTAAAAGAAATCATTGAAGAAAAAAGGCAAACATTTAAAGTTGGTGATTTGACTATTGACTAGTTATTAGTGAAACTCTTTGATATTTTCACTTTCAACAGCTTTACATGGTAAGAAAGGAAATGTCTGTCTGATTAGGATCTATAAAAATGGCAGCTACATAAAAGACTTAGAAACCAACAGATGTGGTGCCTCGTGTATAATTCATTCAATCAAAGTTTGAAATGTTTCTATTGATTATCATACACACAATGAAATACAAGATATGAAATACTAATTTAAATATTGGTATTTTGAAATGCACCATTTGTAGTACTTTGAGTCTGGAATTTGGGATGATTAAGCTATGGATCGATACTACAAAAGTAATTCCAATCCAAATTCTACAGCTTGAACCCTATTTAAATTGAAACCAGGTCTAATCCTACTTGACATAGCCATTAATTAACAATGAAGCTATTTTTCATTACCACCAAATAATTAAATTTGACAATGTTCTTTTTTTCATTAATGTGAGGAACATTAACATTATTTAAATTTTTAAAATGAAATAAATAAAAAATCATCCTACACAGTTTCAGAAGTTTTGGTTTCCCCAAACAACTTGTATGATAAGTGTAAATATCTTAATGATGTATGTAAGTGAATAGGAGATATGATTTTATGTAATTTATCGGATATTTTATTTTTTCTTGCCAAGTGATCGATAGTCTGCAAGTTTTGTGCCAAAATAAACAGTGTGAAATTTTGAAAATAAAGCGAACGCACACCAATTATCTGTTTGACATTTTGGCTCCAAGTAGGTGAATACATCTAGAAGATAAACAGAAATTACATGATGTTTTGTAACTGAAGATATAAGAGATATTTTAGTAGATCAGTGTTGTGATGTTAAGGTATAGTTTGTTTATCAAAGATATAATAAACTACTTGTTTACAAGATAAAATACAGCTTTATAAGTATCTTTATTGAGCAGTTATATTGATATTTAATGATAGAGGTTAAACATTACTTTGTATATTCTATATAGATTATAATAGAGATTATCAAAGAATCCTAATTATATGTTATATCATCTAGCCCATCAAGTCCTAGGATCAAAAAGGAAGATTCTTATGTAATGTAACATGTCCTTTTGTTATATAGGGCAATTTCTAAGGCTATATTTATAAACTTATAAAACATACCAAAAGTGCACAATAATTATCTTCCAGACAACATACATTTCAATTGTAATACAACAGACAGAATCTTTGTCCTATTGATGCCCTATATTGCATATCACATAGAATCAGGAACTGTTTATTGTAACAGCAGATGTCAAGTGTTCTGGTACCTTCAGATGTTCTATTTTCAGAAAAAGAAATACATGTTCAAGAAACCTTTGTCATTAACCTGTTTGATAAATCTTACATTTTTTACATCAAATTACTGTATTGAGTTGTTCCAGACTATATTCTGATAAGTTAAAAGATTAATACTTGAAAGTTGAATATGTTGAATATAAATTACAGGTTTTCCAAATCAACTTTTGATATTCAACATTTATCATCTGATGAAATATATCTGATGTTTTCTTCTAGTTATTTCTGGCTTTAGGTAAATATTGAAATGTTATGAAATTTGATAATTTTATTACATACATGTGTAATCCTATTATACCGATACAAAGAAAATCGGCCCATGTAATAATTGAATCCATTTCACACATACGTTGAATACAGTCGGACTACTTTTTCTACTCAACTCGAATGATTGAGTTGCCATTTTTGTTTTTATAAACTCGCTTAGCGAATTTAAAGCTGCAGTGCCAGCTTATAATAGCAAATGACAATGGATTACCATTAAACCATATTTTAAAACCTGTTCAAAGTATTATTCCACAAGCAATACCGTTATTACCTCTTTTTACAACAAATCAAGCAAATCAAGTTACGTTTTCAAGTTGCAGTGTAGGTTATAGGGAAGTCCCTATGATGTCATCTTATGTTTCTAAACATCACATTCCAGGGGGAATCCCACGGCGAAATACACAGGTCAAATTTAAACGCTGTCTTATTGTGCAATGGGTGTGGTACTTTATAGTTAATACTCAAAACAGTAAACAAACTAGTATGTAATAAAAGTCGAATAGTACACGTGTCTATTAGGTTTTCAATAATGTAATCAGGGCTTGGCATAGCCTAGCTCCTCATGCAATATTGAAAACCTATAGACACTTTGGTTTGACTTTTATTTCTCCAAATTTTCTATAGTTATTATATATGTCTCGTAGCAAAAAGAAGATAGATTTTAGAAATGAGGTTATGATCAGACTTGAATTGCTAATGCTGATTTTGATTTTGTTAGTGCATTGAATGAAACTTTAGCCGATAAAAGTTACTTGTTAAGTGAACTGAGATAATTGAATACAAGTGAAATGAAATTATATATGGACAATTATAATATTACTCAATAATGTAATTAAATAAATGAGAATAATTAATATGGTTTAATTATGATATTGACATTATAATTCCACAATCAACAGTGACTACTGAGGTATTGCAATCTCTGATTGTAGTGAAACTACGAGACATGAATAATTTAAACAATAATGATAATTGTCTAATTCATGTAGAAATTAACTGATTGCTCTTTATGTTACTATCATTACAGGCTTAATCAGAATATTTTGATATTAAACCAAGAAATAACTGTATGAACTTGAAAGTGATGATGTAAAAAATGATGCTTCTTGCTGTGCTCTTTGTGTTCAGCAATGTGTCTGCTCTTAATACAAATACTGAATAATCTGTTTTTAGTTCCAAATTTAAATTGAAAAAAATGAAATGAATGGAAATTTTGGCGTTTTGCATCACTGACAGGGGAAACTGGATTAAAAAATCTGAAAGTATTACCTTGACCTATGCAGGCATTGAAGTATGGACCTTCAGGTTATTGTCTAACTCACCGTGGATTGAAGGGAATTTTACTAGTTAACCTACCACAAACTAGCACCAGCATGCTTTTTACCTCTTGATATGAAGTTCATGTAATATTAGTAGCTTGTACTCAGATGTAAAAAATCCAAGATGTTTAAGTTCAGTGATAGATATATGATTATCAAAGAAGATAAATGACTGTTGGTATTTATTGGTACTAGGTAAGTAATTTACTAGTAGTAGTGTAGATCTCATTTATCATTATCTATGCCATATAAGTTAATTTACCTCACAGTAATTCCTCATAGAAGCACACAAAAGCAAAAGCTAAACAACACAATATTATTCAAAACTTAAAAAAATGGACTAAAAATGTTTGAAAATATTTTGTTTTTTAGAGATAAAAGAAACGACTCAAGATGGAACTTGAACAAAAAACTATATAATATCCATTTATTAATTCGATTGTAAATTATAACCAGAATGAACTCTGACATGCAGAATCGTTAATGTCATGATCAAGATTTCCATCTTGGAGCTTTAAATGACTTTGCTCATTGGCTTTACTCATTGTTGCACACACTAAATTACCTCGTCCAATACTGCAGAGGATGTAAGCCTCCTAATTCTTGTATTTATTTGATAGTTTTGAAATAACAGTAAAATAACAGTAAATACACTAGTATATTGATTTACACTACTTACTGCAATTCTAAATGACTCATGTATTGGCTGATCTGAGAGGTATTTACATGCAAGTTGGTACAGTAATATGATAGATTTAGGAAGACTAGAGATAATTTGTTATTATTATCTCTAGGTTTGTTGTCATGTTATTCAATTATTTCCTTATTAAAATCATCACTGGTAATTTCCATTCCACACCCAATAGTTTGTTAGTTGTACAAAATACTACAAACATTAGTTAAAATGGGGTGTTGGCTGTGGGGGGGGGGGGGAGTATAGAAGATAGAAGATGGTTTCTTAGTTCATGACATAATGCTATCCGCCATGACACATTTACATGACAAAATCTGGCTAATGACTAATAAACTTTCGATTTATAATCTCTGTAAATTTTGTAAAAGATTTGAAGTTGTCCTCAATTTTTTGGTGAACGCAACAGAAGTCACAGTTTTCAATTCATTTTTATGACAATTGGTCTAATTATGCTCATTATTGTTTCTAAACAAAGCTGCTGTGTGAAGTATGTTTACTTTTTAGTGGAACCTTCAAGGCTCTTTCTCTGAGATCAGCCTCTATATCTTAAGTTTCTTGAATAGCTGTTCTTACAGTATATAATTAGATACCTTTAACTTGCATATAGTTTCAAAGTGTTCTGTTGAAAATAAAGTTGTAATAAAAGAATGATTATGTGGTTAGTTAACAGCTGTGAATACAACATGTAAAAAAACTTGTATTCCCTATGGTATTTCTGATGGTATTAGACTATAAGTTGCTGAATTATTCCAGATGATAGAGTAGATATTCATGATAAAATATTGTTTAATGTCTTGTGATATTTCTTATCTTTCTATGCAGCCATTCAAAAAAATTCATTGACATTCAGTAGAAAAGGATTAATTTGAACAAGACAGACTTAATTTTCATGAACCAATGCCCAATGCAATTTCCATCCATCTCCATATTCATCCATACTTATGACTGATACCTATTCTATTTGATAAAAATCAGATTGAGGGTTGCCTGAAGTGCTAAGTTTGTATACTTTTGTCATTATCTTTCAGTATGACTTTCAATAGAAGAAAATCACTATAATTAAATTGAGAACAATCAACTGGAATTAAGGTAAAAAAAGGTCGTATTTTTATTTAATAATTAGGAGTCAGACACAGCTGGATTTTGTATCCTGTATGAGAGTAAAAAGAGATTTATCATTGATAATTTCTATGGATTCTCCAGACCATGTACATTGGCTTTGTCATCATTAACTAAAACATATTTTATTACTATTGTGAACATAGCGCATGCACATGTAACAACTGAGTTATTATCTGTCAAGCTCAAATGGAAGTTAGTCATCTCAACATGCTGGCAAAATTTTGTATTGATTGTCTTTTTTAAACAGAGTATTAAAAATTCAGAAAAATAAGGTTCTTGTAAAATTCTTACGGAGTGTTATGAATATTTAAACGTACAAATATTGAAAAAGAAAGTAATTTCAGTCATCTCTTAGTTTGGAATGAATTACAGTGACTTTCAAAGCATGTGTAAGTCTTAGTAGTATGTAAAATGCCAAAGATATGAAGGTCTGTTGAAGGAGTAAGACAGGGTGGTCCCTTGTATCATGTTTGTTTGACTGATTGTACACCTGCACCAATAGTCTTACATGATAAAATAATCATAATAAATTAATATCAGGTTATAGAAAGAATTCTCTCAGAAAATGTTTCTGCAACTTTCAATATTGGTAGGGTGCTAAAACATTTCAAAGTGTACAGTAATATTGATAAGCATAGAAAATTCATAACATAATAAATATTATGACCATTGTAGAATTTTTTCTCTCTGAAATAATTTGATTTTTGTAACATGAAAAGTTTGCAAATCTTTGTAAAGGTTGGTTTTATTGTTCCATTTAAGGACAAGGTGTGAGAAATTATTAAAGGAATTAAAAGCACATGTTAATATTCTGGTTAATGCTATGACATAAGAACCCTGCAGTCTTTGTTTTATAATTGTTTGGTTCTTAAATTGAAGGTTAAAGTGTTTGTTCCAGAGTACTTTGTGGATATTTATATTTTAAGCACAATTGGAAATGTGGACTATCTAAAATTTGTATATTGAAAAGGTATCAGCTGAATGTATTAAATTGAAGCCTATATTCAGATTACTTGCTGTATTGAAAGGCATATAAACTAGTGTCCAAAAGAAACGATACCACCTGTTTGCAACGACATAAAAGAAAAACTAAACAATGCAGAAGTTTAGGATTGGTGTTATGCTTTTGAGAAATCCTTTCACAACATCTGTACAAAAATTTCATTTCAATAAAATCTGTACAACCAATATGACAAGCCTTTAAAGATGGGTGGGGTCGAAAAAAGAACATTTCGTTAGAGCACTGATCACAGAAACAACGGGAAATGTCACACCACACGTCACAAAGTCAAGTCAGTAGCGGGTATGTCCACCGTGAGCATCAATACATGCCAGAACACGCCTACGGACTGATGCCGTCAAACGTATGATGATGTTGGGAGTGATGCGTTGCCATTCCTCGAGGAGATATCGTTCCAAGTCCTGGACGTTGACTGGAGGCACACGGCGACGTCGGATTTGCTGATCGAGGTGGTCCCATAAGCGCTCGATGGGATTCATGTCCGGTGAACATGCGGGCCATGGCAAAACCTGTACGTTGGCGTTGGCAAGGAAGTTCTGTGTCAATCTTGCTGTGTGTGGCCTTGCATTGTCATGTTGGAAAAGGAGTCCACGAGGCTGTTGCTGAATAAAGGGCACCACAACAGGCCGTAGGATGTCATCAATATAACGCTGTGCATTCAGGTTTCCACGAATTACGACAAGCCTCGTTTTGACGTCACCACATATGCCACCCCAAACCATTAACCCTCCACCTCCAAACGGCCGGACCTGTTGGATACAGTTAGGCGCCAAACGTTCACCAAATCGTCGGTATACAAGCTGCCGTCCATCGTTTTTGAAGATGAGGAATCTGCTCTCATCAGAGAACATAACACGTGCCCAGTCCCGCCGTTGCCAACGTCGAACTCGCCTGGCCCAGATCAGTCTGTTGTTCCGGTGTCGAGGCGTCAGGAGCGGTCCGCGGTAGGGATACTGCCGTAGTCTCCTGTAGACGGTCTGTCGACTGATCCTGTGTCCCAGTGCTGTAGCCACCGTGGACGTCGCTGTTACGGTGCGGTTCCTCAGGTGTAATACCCGAATGTAACGATCTTCACGGGGCGTGGTTACTCGTGGTCTTCCACTCCTGGGCCTGTCTGACGTCTGACCTGTCTGACGTAACCGATGCATCAACCTGCTTATAGTGATGCGTGCGCAGCCCAACCTTCTGGCGACGTCGACGTGTGTCGCTCCTTGTTGGACCATTCCAACGGCTCTCTCTCTCTCGATGGCTGTCAAACGTGGCATATCTTGTGTTTTTTATGTTGCTGTGATATCAACGTGTCTGATCAGCCGTTTTATACAGTTTTTATGCACGTGCAGAACATGCTAGAGAGGGAAATGTCACTTTCATGAAATTTACGTTTTTTCCCGGAAGTGATCACGTGTTCCCGGTATTTTTATCGACTATGCTGTGTTTGGGATGTGCAATACGAATTGGCATGTTTTCATATTAGACAATTCACTTAGTAAAAAGCAATTTTGAAAATAAGTTGGTATCGTTTCTTTTGGACACTAGTTTAGTTAGAATTAATAGATTTATTTTTTAACACTACTAATTAATATGAGTACTAGATGATGAAAGGATAGTTAAAGAAAGTGATAAATCTAATTATTAACTGGTAGACTGACCTTCTATAACCCTATCAATTAATATCTCATATATTATATCTCACTTTCTCCCTATTCATAGCATTTAACCCTTTATTCAATGTTCTTAGTAACATATGATTGGATAGAATAAAATTAGAGGTTTAGAAAGTTGACTTAAAGGAGTAGTGGCAGTTTTGGCTACTTTCTGATAGGAATCTGATTTGATTCAAATTCTTAGTTCTACTTTATATTCATGATTTAATGGGAATATTGCTTTATGTTCCTGGATAACCTCAATTTCCATCATTCATTGTGCTGTTTCTGTGGTCAAATCAAAATTGAATGTATATATGTATGTTTCCTAGTTCAGAAAAGTTATATTCAGTTAAAATTTGACTTTGTCAGTTCTGGAATAGGTCAGAATAGAAACATTTCTGTTTATTTATCTACATTTATTTACTTTATTTAAGCTATAAGAATTGTATGTTTGTGAATTAGGTGATTGAAAACCAAGTGAGATCTGAAAGGTGTCAATACCTATAGTTTATCATATATAAACAATACATTCTTTGTGTTTGGTGAATATGAAGTAAGGAGAATTTGATAGCAGATGTGAACATTTATCAGATTCTTGAATATAATGACTATAACACCTGGTAGGTAAAAGGATACATTTGATACCTGGCAATTTACCGTCTCACTAGGTAGTAGATTATAGTATTTGACTTCCTTGTGGTGCTGTCTGTCACATATTATTAAATAAACTTCAAATTCCACTGCCTACATTCCTCTTTTTTAGGTTGTATAAAGTATGGTGGTATAAATATACCAATACATTACTCTGTGTGGGATGTTTTTTCACAAATTTGGTTATACCCTAAAAGAGGCATTGCATATTTTGAAATTATTATATCATTATCTATAAGCAGAATTGAAATTCCACATTTATGAAAAAATTGGGGAATTTATAACAATATATTCTCTGGAACATAGCAATTTGAACATTTTCCCCCTATGGAATATTGGACTGCATGTCATTATCAGAGGCATGCTAGTTTGTGTAATTATGAATGGTTTAGAATGTATTATTGTTATATTTATTTACATATCTGTCTCAATCATGCAAATAATGTCGGTACTTATCTTTGATAATTCTATCAGTAGTCTGAAGACAACATACATGAAATAGTTGGTACTTAGTTTACTGTGTCTTCAGTGGAGCTCGGGTCATTTATTTTATTTATGTGGTGGTAGTAGTGAAGGGTGTAATCAGACAGTAGTTTAGTGGTAGAAGTTAGTGTATAATCAGTGATAGTAATCATAGTTTACTCTGTCACTTTATTAGCTATTTTATTACATGGTGCTAGTAAACTGCTTCACTTTATATCTCTACTCTGTGCTTCATCAATTTTATTCAGAGTTCAAAATATTCTGCAGTACGTTCATTTCCTACATAGATTTTCATTAGAATCATTCAAAACTTTCTTCCAAAAAACAATTTCTAAGACTAGTAATCTTGATTTTAGAGGTCAACTCAAGTTGTCTATGACTCATTCAATTTATTAATCTATATCCCTGCAAGTACATATTCATCAAAACTTAAGAATTTTTTTATCACTTTTTAGCTGAGAAAAATTCTGTAGGGAATCAGATTAAAATCTGACAATTGACAAATACCAATTGGCATTCAACTGTTCATGATGAAAAAAATAATATTGACTTTGACCTATGCTATGAAAAGGCAGTAAATCTTATGGATGCAAGAAATTCCAAGTGAACTCATGTAATACTAATTGAAAGTTCTAAGAGAACTGTGGAACTCTATAAAGATTTCCTGATAGTCCAGCTGGTTCCTGGTTATTTGACTGAATGTTGATTATTTATGGTATCCTCATTAACTGGACCTAAATTGTTCTATTTAATGTAGTAGACTTCCTGGGTAGATGGCTAGACAAGTAGTCTTATTTAATTACATCAAATATTGAAATGAAATGGTGTGAGGTGATCTAGAACTATTATACCACCAACACTGTATGTTATTCTTCACAATCAACAACAATAAACAACAAAAGAGTGTTGCTTTCAACATGTAATCTATCTGTTTAAAGACAGATAAAATGGCTGATTAGATGTGACAGTAATTCTACACAAGTAGGCATTAAGTTCTTGTCCTTTTCTTCAACTATTTAATTATTTATACTTCAATTCCAAGTTACAAATTCCAAGACATGCATATTTTACGTGTGCTAATGTTATTGTGAATGGCTGAAACATTTAGTATTTTCTCTTTATAACTGGCCCTTGTATGCATAGGAAATTGACATTCCACCTTTTTCTATCACTGTTTATATTTTATGCTGTCATTGTTTCTGATAGGAGACAATACAATATGTGTCACTTTCACTAAAACAGGTGGTATGGGTATTACTATCAGAGTTTACAACACCACTTGAGGGTTCCAATCAAATTTATTGTAAAGTTAAAAATGTATGGAGTCTAGTTTCATAGGTTTAAAAAATATTTATTTTCAGTATTACATAAGGGTTTTGGAAACACGCTAGATCTGATATCATGCAGGCTATACAGACAATTGATATGCATACAATGGTAGTTTAAATACATCAATAAACTAAAAATACATGGAACGATAATTCAACATTGAGTTATGATGCTTATTTATTGTGGTTGAGATCACAGATTTTCTATCTGACCATAGTATCATTTGCAACTTCACACTTTTTTTTACCATGAAATTGAGAAATAATGAACATAACAAAACAGATAGCATTTAATTGGACAAAATTTTATGGTCAAGAGTTGATGGCCATTAAATTTTTACCATTTCTTTAATGAACATCCTCCCACACTTGGCATCCTGTCTAATGGCAGCTTAAGGTTGAAAACACAGTTGGAAATCTTGTGTAAATAGAATATAAAGATGGCACTAAGTCCAATTTGACTTGAAACTAGGTTTATTAAATATCTGACCATGCTGTTAGTCTAGCCAGTCTGACCAGACAAATAACAAATTCATTGTGTGAAATCTCACTTCTCATGGAATTAAACCAGGTCATATTGAAAAATGTTAAATTTTAAGAATATTTAGTTGATTTCTGATTATTATTGACAAAACGTAATTAGCAAATGTTTGTTAATTATTATTGAACTATTTGTGCATGCCATTATGGACTGGATATATTTGTCATTTTATTGACTCTTGCAATTTTATTTTAAACACAAAGAAAAATTGTATAACTCTTGAAACAAAGAAACTACAGAAAATTTGATCATCCTATTTATCTGTCCACGTGTTTTTTATGGTTGACTGATTTTACCATCATTTCATCAATGTTGAATATACAATAGAATGGTGCCAATCTTATTAAAATTTCAGTCTGTTGTAGAATGATATTATATGGCAGACAATAGATAGAAAAAAAGAACTTGTTGAGTAAGAGTGCTGTCAGTTGAGTATGCCATCTGCATAATGACATTAAATTACAGGGTAGATTTTTTAAACTAATAACAGTTGTGTTGTTTTGTAACAAAGAATTTAGGTATCTCATTGAAGATTGGAGTTTTAATAAATAAGCCATGTATTTTTCAGGACTAGGAATATTAACTAGGAAAGCTTTGCTCCCAATGGTTAAAGGGATTGTAAAGAGGTTTTCTAGAAAAAAAATATATTTGTATCAGGGACACTGATAGCTTCAAACACCACAAAAAAGGTGTTTGATGACATCACTGATCGCAAATTATGCTTGTATCACATAAAAAACCTCTTTACATTCCCTTAAAGATGAGTTTCCTTATTTTATAGTGTCAAATTAAGCAAACTTTTTGATAAATTGGTGTTTCTAATGAATGATCATGTATTCTTAATCATTTCATAATGTTCTTATTGAATATAATTAAGAATTTTAATCAATCATAAATGTCCATGTATGTACAGTCTGGATAAACAAAAAAGACTTTTTGACCTTTCTTAATCGGTCACTCATTGGAATTTTGCTGGTAATTCTCTTCTTATTTAGCCAAGTATGAATTAATTGTGGACATGTCAGACAAACTGGTATTTTTCCAAGTCATTAGAACACCTCTACTTTCTATTCATATAAGTATTAGCATTTTCATAATTGAAAATAAGGGAACCTATCTTTCAATGTGAGCATGAAAATCTTAAAATGATTTTTCCTGTATAACAGATTGTATTAGATATAGTAACGGTGGTCTACTTTTGAGAAGATTTGAATTACATCCTCATTTTTTCTTACACCTTATAAGGCCTTAAACTTCAAATGCTCCTGTAATAAATCTTCTTTGTGTATATACACAGAAAAGTAGGATGTAAAACTCCATTCGTTTCATTTTATTTCTGTGTATATACACTTGTTTATATTTACATAAACATGCATTGCAGACTTTTAAGTAACTCTTGATAAAGGGGAAATAACTCTCAAAATTTTTGGGTGTAAATTTGGCATTTGATGTCTGAAATGTAATTTCTTTCAGATTTTGAGAATTTAGAAGAAGTAGAAGAATCAGTCTGAAAATAGATGATTCAGGTACATAAAGGAAATGTTAAACAATTTTTTAAAAAATTCTCCCAAAATTATTTATGTGGTCGGAAATGAAGTGAAAGGATTATTAAACTTTATTTAATAAAATAAATATCTATATAGTGGTATACACATCAATGTACAAATGAATTGGAAATTATTAAACTTTTTTAACATAAAATTAATATCTTTATTAGTTGTATTGAATTATACATGTATGTACAAATGAATGAGAAATAATGAAACTTATTTCACATATAATAAATATCTTATACTGATATATACATGTATGTACATCTGAATAAGGTAACTTAAGATTAATTATTAATCCCAATTAATTACAGATTAATAGTTAGATCCCTTTGAAATTATGACAATTTTGAAATCCCAATTGTCTCAATATTGCCCTTAAACCGTTGTTACTAAATCAAATTTGACTCACTCTAAATTTAAGGGATCGTAAAAAGGTTTTCTAAATTTTTTATGTGTACCCTGGTTCCTGCAATTCCACTAAAATTAAGTGTTTGATGACATCACTAATGGCAAAATATGCCAAAAGATCTTCAAGATTAGTGACGTTATAAAATGCTTAGTTTAAATGAAATTGTAAAAAGCACAGATGTCTGATTGAAAATTGGAATGGTGTAAATTGATGCTATCATTGTCCCCTATACTCATACACAATGTTGAAAACTTCTTTACAGTCCCTTTAGATATTATCTGATCTAGTAAAAAAAAAGAACGATGACTGCAGAGAAAGATCTTCAGATGAAAAATATTCATTTTAAAGATATACTACATGTGTATAGTTTCATATGTATTAGATAAATCTTATTTACATAACTTTAACACCTCTGTATTTTTCAGGGCAAGTTCTTGGTGTTTTAGATGCTGGAGATCCTCTTGGTGAAGATCGAGAGCGTGGAGATCCTCTTGGTGAAGATTGAGAGCGTGGAGATCCAACTGATGGTTTTGGGGAGTTATTTTGCAGAGATAGTTGAGGGCGATTGGTTCTAGGGGATGGGGGAGTTTTTTTAGGTTTAATCTCAGGTGTGAGATTGTTTGTGGTTAAACTTTCATTTATATTCTCATTTTTGGATGTCACTTTTGCAGGAGCATTTTCATAATCAAGCAATTGATGATCTTCTAAAATTTGGTCTGTATTTTCATAAATATCACTAGAAGGTCGTTTTGTGGATTCACTTATCTCGTTTTTAATATTTGCATATTCACTCACTGTTTTTATTGGTCTCATATCAGGCACAGAATTCCCAGTATTTTGATAATGGGAAGATAACTCATGAATTGAAAAAAAATTAGTCTGTGGATTTCTAGGATCATTGACATACCCTTTATTAACCACACCACAGGCTTTGGGAAGATATTGTGGCTGTGTCATATCAATATACTCTGGATCATCCTGAATTTCTTTATTTGGTGGAGAACTTGGCACTATATATCCATCACTATATACACTTGTTACACTTGCCATACTTTCTCTTGTTTCAGCAACAGGTGTATTCGAAATATGTCTGTTTCGTAGTAGAACTGGCTTGATAGCTTCTTCTTGTTGGTGATCAATGGGTGATTCATTAGATATATCATTTAATTTAGGAACTGCAAATGATGGTAAAGTTGGCGGTGAATTTTTTTGTTTTAATCTTTGTCTTTTTTTGTAGCAACTGAAATTAACACAGCAGGTTATTTTAAAGTGTGTTGCATGATTGAAATATATGGCAACCCATTATATGGTAACTGATGAGGAGCAATAATGGTTGCTTACCTATAATTCAACAAATTACAGCCATAAAAATTTGACTAAATAAGGATTCAAATTTTCAGCTCAAAAATTGTTGCATTTCATTCAAAATTGCAGAAACTATGTTTTTTAGTGGAAAAATCCATACAATGACTAATATTTGCTACAATGAGAAACAGAGAGATTACCCTTATCTCTGAAAGATTAGTTTTCAATTCACGATAAGGACGTGTGTTGGTTTTATATCAGACCAGTTACAGTATATACATTATTATATTGGTAAATTGGTATGAAATATGATTAAAATTTGATATCACTTCCGTTCATGATATTTGTCCTCTCCATTGTAATCTAACAGGTTTTCTACCGCAGTCCGTTCTTATGATGTTATTTTTAACCTATCAAAGGGTGTCATATAGGACCCGTTTCTTAATGAAATTAACGAATTGTAGGAAAGCAAAAACCACAGTAGAGAAGTACGACAGAATCCTCACAGCCGAAAATATTATTCTGATTAGCGGTTGGGAATAGATCCAACTCAACCCAGCATTTAGAGAATAACTAGATTACGTAACCTCAAATGGATTAAAATCTAACTTGTCTATTACTTGGCAGATGGAATTCCACTTGACAAAATGTAAATTCATGCAAATAATTGAACCAACGTATGAAGAAAAAGATGTGTGATTAAAATTCCAGTAGACCTTAAATTTAGTTCCCACATAAACAACATGAAAGCTAATAGGTTGATTGATATGGTAAAAAGAAATTATAAACCCTTGAAACAGTCAATCTACAAGTCTGATTGAGATCTGACCAACTCTCGAATATGCAACAGCAGTCTGGTATCCTTTCTATGTAAAAGACATACGAAACATCGAAAATGTACAACTCCGGGCAACAAACATTGTTAAAGGTATCAACCCCACAACCAATACACTACAACCTAAGAATATAGTAGAAAGAGGTACATGCATCCAGTCACTTTTTATTTATGAATGAAATTAACCAATCCTACTCAATACTATTTCTTTTCCTTTAATATGCACTATATGCATAAAATACCGAGGTGAAGCCTGTGCTAAATAGCCTACAGATCGAAGATCAGGTAAAGGTTTAGTCCGTAGCGCTTCCCGTAGAAAACCAGTCAGATTAAAACAGATTATAACATAATTTAATTAGCTCTAATGGAATGTATAAATACTTACATGCATATCACAATAAAAACTATTAACATCACACCTCCAATAATTGTACATGGTAAGATAATATTCAGATCTAGAAAATAATATGTTTACGATGTTTTACAAGTTTGATATAAAAATGTAATATTAGTAATTGTCCAGCCAAACGTAAATAGTTTCTACTTTATAGTTACACATAACACAATTTTCATAATTATACTACAATAGAGGTAGGGTGTTGGGTCGTAGAACTGATATTGGCTAACAAACAAAGACAAGATCTTACCAATTTGAGTGGTGCTAGATGTTGGAGATGAAGAGGGAGTAGTAGAAGATAGTGTGGTTGTGATTATTCTAGTTGTAGTGGTAATGGGAAAACTGCCGAGTGTTGATGCTTCAACGGTACTTGTAACATTCGATTCGTTGTCAATCATTGTGATTCCTTATGAAAATAAATGGTAAGGCTTGGTCATATAATGCACACGTCAAAGTTCAATATTCGGTATTATTATTTAGCATATTTGGCAACTTTGGCTTTTGATGCTATTACATAGCTTGCATGACATTCTTTCTCAATAAATGCCCACTTCCTTGTTGATATCTATTGATATGCTAATTTCAACCTAGTAGAGTAAGCTTTCAATTACACAAATGAAACCAAACGTATTTACCTTAAAATGTCCGACAATATTTTCATTGTTCAAATGACCCGAAGATCTGAAATATCATAATGAAGTTTTAAGGAACATAATTATAAAATCATGTGATATGAGTTCCGTAAAGGAAGCCTGACCTATAGTGCAGGAAGATGAGGAGTATATGACGTCATTCTTCGGTGATTTTAAAAAAAAATCGACTTATGAATCTTCAGAATCTTATTTTGGTATGTGTTGTGAATTATAGAGGCTAATAAATATTAAACGTGATATGGGCCTACCTGATATAGATTGTTATGTACATTTAACACCAAATATTCACAACTAAAGGCTGATAATAAATAAAGTTTTTCTAAAAATAGACTATATGGCCTACAAGGTGGTTTGACAACTTTAAAAGGTGAAAATCAGAAATTGCATAGGAAATGTGTCACACACTGTTTTTTTCTTAAACTTACGTGTGGCACTCATTTTATAATCCCCTAAAATTGTCTCAAAGCTCTAAAAAACGAAAAAGAAACTGGCGATATTAAATGAAAAGATAATATGTTATATCTCTTCCTTGTTTAGTAACTCACTAAGAGGAAGTCCATTGAGTCAGTGAATATACAGATATCATTTACTACGCCAATATTCGTCTCCTTAATATTAACAAAATCCGGCATGAAAGCTCTTTTTGAAAAGAAGAATATCATATGAACGAACGCATCATAAAATGTAAAACGTTTTGTATATAGTAGCCTACAGTAATTTTCTCTACAGTAAGAGAAAGTATCATATTAATCAGGTTTTTTATAATCGTTAAGGGGAAGTAACTCGATTGAAGCTAAATATGCTAGGATGAACCCTATTGAAAATAAAAAAAATAATAAGTATGAGTTATAGCCCTTGTTCAATTTTTAGCTCGGAAACGTTCTATCTAGAAGGTTGAATTATTAAGATTTTGATGAAACTCGGTGCAATCACCCAAGGATGAACCCTATTGAAAATGAGAGAAATCGAAAAATATTTAGTATGACTTATTGCCCCTGTTCTTAAAAACGCATAGAAAAGATTTAGCCTGTAAACACTCTAGAAGGCCCAATTTTTTTACAGATATTGACGAAACTTTATAATATTATAACGCAGTTATAAGATACATTTGATTGAGGGGATCTCAGATGAAGTGTGCAGTTGAAGCATCTGGTGTATATCGATGAGATTAAGTTCGAACAAATTGCAACAATTTACGACTGAATCGACCAGTGCATTCATCATCGTCTTCGTGTAATATGCTTTGTGTTGGAAGATCGGTTACATGAAGAAACTATGTAACTAAAAACAAAAAAAAAACTCTTCACAAAAGAAACTTACTCAGTATTTTAATGTAAAATCAAATGAATGTAAAGAATAAATGATCTATGCAAACGAACTGTCTTTTATTATTAACAAGGTACTGTAGTATCTTATGTTAAAAAATGTCGAAACTCTGAGTTCTCTGACACTCTGACAAATTTTTTACGGTCTCAGTGTGTCAGATTACACGGGGTATACTGTATATGGAAAGAAGACTCATAAACGGTCACTGGACTTTCACACACAAATTAACATAAGATCTCCCACCACTAGAAAAATTATTCAAACAAAGTTGAAGGTTGAAATTAAGGATCGTTCAGCTCAAACACGTACACTACTATCCTCTTGGAAATACCATTTGCATTCTGTGTGCTCCAAGCGTATTGATAGCTTTCCGAAGTGATTTACACATGGTTTGATACAAGAGAGTGTCTGCTAGTGTGCCTGTCTGATCTGCAGCCATGTCTTAGGTAGGGTGGTCTGGTCTGCAGGAGAAGTCTGTGTGTGTATGGCACTTGCGTTTGACATGAAATGCAATGGCCATTTGCCGGACGGTTTGAAAATAAATCAGAATTTAATTACAAATATCCGTTATTACATTGTTATCCATTATAAATGTTACCCAAACACGCTGCATCATTTTGTTGGGCAAGAAATGTAATATATCGGAAAATTCAACAAACTCGTGCCATTTTTATTTGGTTGGTGTCACTGAATCTCACCGATTTTCCTGCCAGTTACACGTCTGATTTTCATTCCGATGTGCTCGACCTAGAGGATATTTTTTTAATATCAGGTCTATGATTAAACTTTTACGACTTGGCAACTGACTATAAATGAAGACGGAATTTGATCAATAAAATAGATGTAATAGAATTAATCAAGTAGTGGTTTTACTTCGTGTTAATTGATGAATTTTTATGAGTATTATTTATATATAAATGTCTTGTGATCCCAAAGGCCATATAATACTGAATGCATTTACATATATAGATGTCTGCATAATTATACTAGAACCTAAAGATTATTAGAATAGTCAATGCTGAATCTGAATCCAGACTGAAAACATGTTTTCCAGTGAAATTATGGTGATATTAGTGATGTTAGGAAATTTTCGGTGTGATGCCAGCTCTGAAATATGTAGTATGAAACTTCATCGTTGTGAGAACGCCAGGGACGATCGTCTCTCTAATACTACCGACCAAAACGTCTTATGCTCTTCTTATAAGCTATATACCAAGTGCTTGGATGATGCTCTGAATTTGTGTTCTCATCAACGATTTATTCTGAGATCAATTTCATTCTACCAAAATAAATTCAACTCCACTTGTAAATCAGATGATAAAAAATGTGATGAAATCCTGGATACTTGCAAACAAATTACTAACTCAATGGTTACTAACGAAACTGCTGTCGATTGTCCAAACTTTCTGGAATATATTGTATGTGTATCAGATGAGAAGTGTTCTCTCGGAGGACTTTATGATATGTATGATATCACTGAAGAATATTGCAGGATCATCATGACCTCCAGTGGTATTAAGAATTGCAAAAACTGTTCATCTCTAAAGACTCCATTTTTGTCAAATGTTAACTTGCTCAATAATCCAGGAACATGGTGTGAGTACTTTGATAGATATCTTAATGTGCCGAGTGAACTGGATCCTACGTCTGCTATACGGAAGCGTGTCGGAGACTTCTGCCATTCCGGGACAATAAAAATAACCGGTGAAAACAGTAGCTCTCCTTTTAGTATTAGTGAATCGGTACTAATATGGTCAGTAGTCCTAAGCGGTGTCTTTCGCCAGTAGAAGTAAAACTCTTTTTCGTTTTGTTTAAAATTTTATTAAATATAATATCAGTTTTTAAACATTATTTGTGTTTGTAAAGAAATATAAGTACTATAGAATATATGGAATTGGAATTAACCAAAAATAAACTAAATAGTGTTTACATTGCATAACTTGCTAACCTCCGACACAAATTCTCGACGTAGGTCTGCCTACATCTACTGTAGTGATGGACAACGATGATTAACGATGAAGAATTTCTTATTGTTACACCATTGTCTTCATGTTGTTAATGACATACATCTTTATTATCTCGTTTGTCCAGTTCGGTGAATACATGATTTCAAATGCAAAACTGATCTTGATAATCCCGTCTTTCATATACTTTGTATTATTTATGATCTGTTGTCATATACATCAAAATGTCTGAATTTAGAAAATCAGGTACAATTAAAGCGACACGACAAGTAAAATCTGTCAATCAGATCATATTTGGCCATAAACTTCATCTATAGGTCATATTTCTTATTACTAACAAGTGTAAACCGGACTGAAGATACCGTCAGTTGTGAGAGCATTGTTTTAGATATGCTCTGACTTCTCCACAGTTACATTGTAAGTGATGAAAAGTGGATATATTTGGATTGGACTGATACTCTTCAGTGTTCTTCATGACTCAAGTAAGTTAACTTCTTATCTAAATTTCTTGAATGTTTCTTCACACTTGCTTTTATGATTATATGTCATAGCAAGTAATGACAATTCATTAAGAACATTTATTTTGCAGGTGGGCAAAGATACAATTGTCTGACAGTTAGCTACCCAGGAAAGTCTCCCCATAAGAAAAGCCCTCCTTATGAATCTCCAGCGTTAGAACTTCTTCGTAAACAACATAAAGAGTTTGACTCTGGATTTTCACAAAGTAATACCGAGAGCGATGATAGTGATGAAACAGAAGAAAGTGAAGAAGCTGAAACTGGCGGAGGTTATGGGAGAGAACAAATGGAAGCAGACGAAGAGGTGGAAGTCGAGGATGATGAGTTTGAGACGGGATTTCAAAACATTACTGACATCGGTAGTAACTACACCTTTCGACAGAGGCCTATTGATGACAGAAAGAAACGGCAAGCACCTTCTTTTGGTATCAATAGACCAATGGTTAATTCAACTGAAGAGATAATGGAAGTCCGGAGTTCTGAACAGAATATAACTTCAAGATCTTCTAGAATTGACGACAGTATTCGTGATGATAATGAAGTGAAATATGATTATGAAGAGTACCAGGATTATGAAAGCAGCACCTCTAATTCTACTAGTACTGTAACAAATACTACTACTTCGTATAACTCCACTGAAAAGTTTACAGGGATGATACGATGTCCAAATCCTTCGCAAAAACTCCACATTCGAAGGGTAGTGACGGGATATTCGAGCACTGGGTACTGTGTTAGAGATACAACATACTGCTCTAAAGACATTACCGATTTTAAACAGGTGTGTTCATAACGCTTTTAAATCAGAAAAAATAGTTTCCGCTTTATGTACTACAAATTTAATCTCCACATGCTGGTCTCGCATTTTGGTTTTGCAGGGTTTTCGTCCGCAGTTTGATCTCCTACCAGTCAATTTGTAGGCTATAATGCTGTTTAAATTCCAGGTAATTGATTGTGAAGGAGTATTTGGAGAATGTAAACTAGAGCTACCTATAGAAAGTCATGATAGTTGTGAAAATAGTAACTATGTTAAAATTGAGTATGATTGTATTTATGGTAAGTGTCATATGTATTTCTAATCCCCTTCTTTTTTCGAAGCAATCAGTGTATTGAATCCAGTAATGGTCGAAAATCGTATACTCTTCCATCGCAAATTGTTGTATGATATCCAAGAAGTCTAGGATAAATCAAACTTTCAACTTCATAGTATATTGATTATATTTCAGATCATTCCCTGGTGGATATTTGTTCTAAAATACATGTAAGTAGATGGAGGGAAATAGCTATTCAATCACCATCATACCCAGCTTCAGCATCAGTACCATCAGCTAATATTAAAACCTGTGAATGTGAGATTGTTACTGATGATAAATCCTCCCTCTATATATCCTATTTGAAAAGCGACATGTCTGGCTCTGATGATAAATGTGACGAAGAGGTATTGCTGTTTGAAGAGAAGTATAATGCCAACAATTCGTCAAGGTTCCAAGTTACTGGTGAAATATGTGGCAAGAAGTCGTCCTATTCCAGAAGGTTTGGAGATAATCAAATACGAATGACCTATTTAATAGGTGGAATCGACGATACTAGGAAGCGTGGTGGTTTTTTATCAAGAATTTCCGGTAAGTGTTAATGATGGATTACACTTATAAAGTCGAATGCCGTTATTTAATCGAGTTTTAAGGACGATCCATTGCCAAGAGTGGTCTAAAACATGCATGTATAATTCTGAGCGCTAAGTGTCCTGGTTTCTTTATGGTAGCTTCGGGTTATTTGGACAGTTTGTCTAGTATCTAGAACCATTGTTTGACACAATATATACAAATTTTACTTTCACTTTCAGCACATTCATTTGTAAGAGGTAACAGTCTAATCAACGTTAAATGTTCTTCTGTCCAAGCTAATGCAGCAGGTCAGGCAAATAGAAATCATCCGGTAAGAGCCGTACCAACACCAATCAAGAGAACTATTATTTCACCATTTTTTGTTAAAGAAAGGAACAATGTTTCCCATCCCGTGCCAATACTCTATCACAAATTAACAACTTCCAGTCCTCAGACTGCTACTACCCCTCGATGGCGAATAGGACCCCGTGGTCGTAAATATATACCAAGACCTGGTAACCCGAATGGACCAATATTTTTGGACGGATTAGGCCCCGCAGGTGTTAGAAGACGTTATCCAAGTCGCATTGGTGTACCGAGAAGATATAGACCTGGCTTACGAAGGAGAATTCAGAGAACCACTGTAGCACCCTTTCTGTTCAATTTTACCAGACCTGTACTACCAGAAACAAATGTTGAAAACACCACAAAATACATTGAACCTACAACGGCAACTCCAAATAATATCAGTTTAACGAATAAGACTGCGGTGGCTGCTGTTGCTTCTAACAGTGCTGGGGCTGTCAAAGCTGGTGAAGAAGATATTTCTGTAAATCCAGCTGCTTCAACTGATGGTAAGTAACGTTAACAGTACTCAGCCAGGCACAGATTCCAGAAATATTTAGTGACGCATCAGATTAACACCCATGGGGTTGCGGGACCAAAATATCGGGGTGTGGCCAACTGTTGTAGGAGAAAAATTAATCTATATGGTTTCAGGACTTTTGATGTATCGATGTATGTATAACAGCTTCTACCACAGAGCCAGCATAGTACGGTTGAGGACCTGGGGAGTAGGCCCTATTATGATTAGCTTGAATCGAACTTTAATTTTTTTTTTAATGCCTGTTGATCTTTGGAGTGTGATTGCTCCTGGGTGTGAGGGCTGATATAGCTTGGGAACCACTGGATTGTATGTTAAGTATGATATGGCTGTGTATTTTTCAGCTAAAGGAACGCTGGTAGCAGTTATAGCTAGTATGGCGTCCATCCTTGTCATCATAGTATCTGTTGGATTTTACTATTTCTATAGAAAGTGAGTCACGACTTATATTTTCCACAAAAATTACGAAACTTTCAAATCAAAACCACATTCATGGAAGATTTGTAAAGTATGTATTGAAAGTGTTGCATTCCCATTGTGATGGCTCCAACTTGATTCTTGAATAACTAAATTTTCGCCAATATTTGGCTTTTCTTAGCCATCTTCTTCACCGAGGGTTCGATTGAAATTTAAAAGTTGTGATTTTCGGTACAAACTTGATATCAATATACGTTTGTTTTTTTAACAAGACCCATCATTATGTGAGTCAGAAATCAAAAAAGGAGCTGATTTATATTTAAATCTCCGGTTCCGGTACGTGGACATGACAACATAGCTATATGCTTGGCTGAAGCTCACGGAGATGAGGAATTCTTATGCTAATTGATTTAAACCTGATGTTTTTTTATAAAATGTCTTAATTGTTATTTATCTTTTGTTATAGACGCCAGAAAGCACTCCCCAGTATGAGCAAGGTACCTTCTGACACCAGCAGTACATGGTTTAGTGAATATTATTATGGGATAACCAACTTTTGCAAGCGAAAAATTTATGGTGACAGTAGTAATACGACTCAGCTATCACCAGATGACAACACAGATGAATCCATGTATGAATCCTATCAAAATGATGCCCTCAATAGTAACGAAGTAACAGAGGGTAAACCATCAAACTTAGAAATAATAACCACCAACTTAAGTAAATCCAAAGACAATAGTCAATCTATTTTCGGCAATACATGTACTATCAAGTCTCAAATTGAAACTTTGGAATCTCTAGAAGTCAAACTTGTAGCTCCACCACGTAGGAAACGGAATAAACTAGCTCCACCAATACAGAGCGCAGAAACATCACAAACAGGACGTAGCCGGGTACAACAACCTCCAACAACTGCTGACTATGATAACCCACATACACCAGAAAGGGAAAGTGGTGGGGTACAGCAACGTCAGACAACTGCTGACTATGATAACTCAGAAACACCAGAAAGAGAAGGTAGCGGGGTACAGCAACGTCAGACAACTGCTGACTATGATAACTCAGAAACACCAGAAAGAGAAGTTAGCGGGGTACAGCAACGTCAGACAACTGCTGACTATGATAACCCGATTGTGACAGATAACACTGAAAACAACCCTGTCTCTGACAATACCTATGATAATTGTATATCAGCTGGTACAACTCGACAACACACGCCTTTATCTCCAATTATTGAAATTCAGGATAATGAAAATACGGAATATGCTAGCATTCCTGAAATGATTTCTATGTTTAACTCCCAGTGCTAATTAATGCTTTCTAAGTAATTTGTAGTTTATGAATAAGTTATATAATATTTCCATCTTGTTTTATTAGTTTTGCAAAGATAAAATTATATTTGAAGAAACACAGTTATCTGAATGGTTGGTTAAAGTAATTTACTATCAATTAAAGTTACGGTAGACAGTTTGATCTCTTATGATGATGGAAAAGAAGGACTGACCTCTATAGATCGGTTAGTTAGTGTCTGAACTGTTCAATGATTTGATTACATTTCTACAAATGAACAAATTTGAAGTTTGGTAGCAAGAATTAGTCATTTGTTGACTGGAATTTCAGAAAAATCCTCCCTACACTCAGCCATGGTCTTTAATTGAATTAACCAGAAAACAGAATCTAATTTAAGCCGATCTTGACATCTGAGTGGCCATCGACCACCAATAGTGTGGCCTGTCTTCACTGATTACCACATTTCTTTGTTTAAAAGATAAAGAAATCATACTGGCACGTTATGTAATGTCTTTTGTCCCATTTATTGTATGAAGATGTCTTCTTGAGAAATACAAATTGCACCATTAAAGGAAAATGAGATTTCTAGTTCATGAAAATATGCTACTGCCGTAGTACTTTAGTACTAAAGTGGCTACAAACTGTCTTATGGAAAACAAATTCTGCAAACATTAAATGAGCTTGATCAAAATATTTTAAGTTGATGTAAGGTTCTATGTCTAGTAAACCTATGGAAGACGGCGACAGACTGTTAAACAAGGACGATTGGAAGACAGTATTGTTCTATTATATACAATTAACAATGATTATCACATATATAGTTGTGGTAGTTTAAAGTTTTGGAGACGGATTAAGAAGACATTGATTATACAAATATATACCAATTATCACTTGAAATAAAGAACAAACAATATGATCGAATAACAGTTAAAGATATAGCTGGCAAACAGTGAACCGACGAAAAGGCGCGAAATTTCTATACACATAATCACCTCTGAAATTTTTTTTATCTATTTGGACATCAATCTATTTCTTTTTAAATAGTAGACATTTAAAACTGATCTTCATTGTTTGACTTCACTCGACATCTGGGCAAGAACAGCTTTCTGATTGGTCGTACGCGCAATGTAAGAGGTCAAATCTCGGGGTCACCAGTTTCTCATTCACATGGTTATATTAGTCGACGCCAAATGAAGTGTAGTAAACTGCAACAACTTCAGATAAATTTCGTAACATGTGGACCGCATTTCAGTATTGAGTTTTTGAGGTGACGTTAACTTTGCAAGAATCAAGGCTCAGAATCAGAGGAAAGTTCTCCATATATTCCAAGGAAAAGTTCTGTAAGGTTAGGCCACGCGTCATACAGAATCGGTGCGCGTGCCGCAAGAGATGCAACACATCAACAGATAAGTGAAGAATTTTGTCATGACGAAGATTTGGGAATTATTTACAATGGCATGGAAACTGGCAAGTTTAGTTTTGGCTGTGAACTTTCTTGTTGTGGTGTCTCAAGGTAAGTAAGGCTAAATATTTATAACGTTGACAACTATAAAGTTAGTCGTCCTATATTTATGCATGATTTATTTTGATAGATTATGTTGCCCACAATGTAATAATTGTAAAGGTCCTTGTTATTGTGTGGTGTTAGATGGTTAGTTTGACCCTAAAACATGACATTTTGTCTTAACATTTTAATTCTTCTCTTGTCTCCTTAATCACCTAAATATTGATTTCATGTAACTTTCAATTAGAAAGCATGTGACCTATTTTTAATCAAGCAAACATTATCATAATATTATCCGATGCAGAAGCTTGGAGCATCTGGCTTATAGTAAAATACGTCACTAAAATTAGTTACTACTTTTAGACAAACTCGTTTTATCCAACTCCATTAAAAAGGTAAAGAAATTACAGGGTCACAAGTGTGCCCCATATTATACGAACTTGTTTTCAAGAAAGTTGAAAGTTAGTAAAAAGGTCTACCAGCTGCCTTGATCTCAACTATATCAATACATTTTATTGTTTATAGTTTTACCCCACGGCTACCCTTTTCACGGCCTTTCAAAACATTTTATATACAAGAGTACAATTTGAAAATACTGTCACTATACTCTTTTCTTTTAATCCACTTTAAGCATGAACAATGTTGTTGTAAAAATTTGTGAAGCATTAAACAATTTGCCTATAGGCAGTAACATGGTCAATAATAAACACCATTTTGTTTTATGCCTATCATATTAGTTAATTTAATCTCTTTATTACACAACAATAGTCATTAAACTACTCTCAATGTTTTTCTCAATTAACATTAATTCCTCGAGGGTATTGGTAAGGTCACAGGTCAAAGTAATTGGTCTAAAATACCATGTCCTAAGATCAGAATATTACATAAATTACATAACCCTGAAATCCCGTTGTGAAAAGAAACTACTTCAATAATTTTATTGAGACATACCCAAGGGTATCGTCACATTTAACACTATTCAGAGACCTAAATGTCGAGTATTTTCTCGTGAATATTAAAATGTTAAACGAGTTGATATCAATGCTTTAGGAATATATTGAGATAGCTAGTTACAGGAGGAATTTGTTAAGAATAATTTAATGTACCATGTGGCGTTGAGCAGTAGTGAAACGTGATATTTCCTGATACTGTTACAATTTGTATGTCTATAACAGAACCAGTGACCTATATTCCATCTTTATTATAGAGATGATGCAAGAGTTGTAAGAATTTTCAATTTGTACCAGATGTCAACTTCCCTTCATCTTGTTTTTACTTGAAAAAACCTTTAACCTCCATTCATTAACTATATCCGGTTCTTTAATAACACTCTGTTTGTCTGCTGCAGATAAAACTGTCTGATCTTATCATTCCTTCTTTCATTCATTCGCCAGTGTGATGAACCCATAAAACGCGTCTGTATTCTGTGAATTCAACGGAGTTAAGGTTAAAGTGGTGAAACATGCGGACTACAGATTAACCAATTGTCACTCTTTTCAATGGGTTTGAGGCTCAATGAATTTAGGACCATCTGTTCATATTGTTACTATAAATAGGATTCACCATGAACTACCATCTGAACGCTAAATGTCAGTGCATAGTTCTTCTGTCAGGTCCTTACATTCCACTCTCCTCAACAAACACGAAACAACCCACATTATGCATACAACATTAATGTTGAGTACTCGACTCTGCAGACGATTTTAAGATACGAAGCTCCTTTCATAGATCTGAGGTTTTTAAAAGCAATGGTTAAAAAAAATAGAAGTGTCATATTGCTAAAACACATTGACGTGTTAAGGCGGTGTCATATTACTCTGTGTAAAGACTTCATCTATTCATTGTCGTAATACTTGAATAAAATGATATACTTGTGAACTGAAGACGATTTTATTGTATAATTTAATCGCGTGGGAAAGATTCATTCCTCAGTTGCCTCCTGACTAAATATAGGTATTTCTCTTTACAGTTAGATGAAGAAGAAATATGTTTTCACTGACGTTTCATGATCCATGACAATCATTTTAAATGTTTTACCTTAATATTTTACATGTTTGATGTCAAACTAACTTTCTATTTACCTTAAATCATACCCCATTGAAATATATATAAAAAAAAATGTGTATGTATATTGGCATATTATCAACAATAGAGGCATTGTTTAAAACATAATCAACATTCTCCGATTCTTCTGTATTTATTTAATACATATCATTATATTTTATATAGAGTAGAATGTTTTTAAGTCAATACAACCTGTTATTTGTTTTGTAGATTATGAAATAAAAGAATGTATTACCGACCGAGAATTAAAAACAGTCGATGTCAAATGCCCTGATAATACCAGAATAAGATTAGATGAAACAATTTATGGTATTAGTAAATGGGTTTCAAGTACAGAGTGTTCCCTAGCAGTTGGTGATTGCAGTGAAAAAATAGATTTGTTCAACTCTTGTGACGGGAAAAACGAATGTTCTGTCATATTGACAAAGACTTATTCAGCTAAATGTGGAGGTTATGCTACGTTCTTGAGAGTTTTATACGATTGTCAACCAGGTAAAATACTGTCTATCCTTTAATCATCCTTTCATATTGAGTGGCACGCAGCACACCAGAGAGACCAATCTTCTGGTTGATCTGCAATATAATTTGATATGCAGTGGAATGATTTTGTTAGAATTGAAGGTATATGTAATCTGAAGGTTAACTGAGGTTCCGGAAATGAAATAAATTTTAGGATTTTGTTTTATTCCAGAACTAAATACAGTTACAGCTACTGAAGTGGTAACCAGAACGAATTCAGAGACAAATAATAACAAATTATGGTCACCACCAATAGCTATCAGAGATGACACACCAAGCCTTACTCCCGATAACGAAACATCAGCTGATGGTAAGATATCTATATTGGAATTAGTGCACCGGAATATATTCTAAGCGCTATCAGTCTATAATTTGACGGTAATAATCTTTAATTTTCAACCTTCGACACTCACAGAAACACAAGGAATTCTCATCAAAATCGTATGCAAATTTGACGAAAGACATTCATATCCGATCAAGATAATTATTTTATTATCACAGTTCTATGAAAAATTGTTTTCACTCAGCGTTAAACTTCTTTTCAGAAATTGGATTGATAGCTGGATGTGTTGTTGCAGTCATAATCACTGTCTTAATGCTGTTATTTGCTATTTATTTAGTTGTTAAACGACTATGCAGGTAAAGTAAATGTAGAAATATACGGAACCTATCTCATGACATCATGAGATGTTTTATATGAACGAGTCGTGCTTATTCATAAAATAAAGCATCTCGGCTCAGTTTGAACTTTGCAATTCCTTTATTACAGCATAGTCAAGGTTTAAGAGCCAAATTAGTCCAGTAAATCAAATCTTTTCTTGTAAACTTGGGCAATAATTTGGATGTAATTATGTTTATTTACAGACCACCACAAGATGAGGAAATAAATCAGGAAAATGTAATTCACCAAAAACCGGACATAGTTATATATGACCTAGTTTGTTGTTGTTTACCAAGACCAGAACCTGAGAAACCAAGGCCAGTAGCTGACCAAAATCAAAACATTCAAAATTCTGCACAGTTGCGAATTTCGGATCGACCGGTTCCAATAGGAGAAGTAACAGCCGTAACTGTTAACGAATTTAACCAACCAAATCCACCCATTGTATCTAATGAATCATCTCGGCATCAGACAAGTGCTCAGAGTGCCAATGAGTCCAGACAATCAAATACAAGTGCAATGGCCGGAAACTCTGCTGTCGGCCTCCCAAACACAAGGACAACATCTGCATGTTAGCGTATATGCCTACTATAGTGTGAAAAAAATATTCATTTGACTTCATGCATATTACATACCAAAGTTCAACATATTGATAGACAGTTTATAAACAGATAAATACAACTTCCGACTCTAAATCTATCATTATTGTATTTAAAAAAAAACTTTATTTGACAGTGATGAATTGATGAAGTTCGAGGGCCACGATTATTTGGTGCATTAATACATGCATAGTGAATATTGGGAATATAAATTACAATGTGTTTGTTTGGTGTACCAATCATCAACTGCTATAAGATTTAAAAACAATGAATGGTAATATTTCTGGTGTTCTGTTGAAAGTGCTATATACCATAAACAACCTTTTGTCATTATTCATCTATTTAATTACATATGTTTATAATAATATATTATCATTAATTATGTATATATACAAATATCTATATTTATATTGTAAATAATGATTTCTGCTTCTGCATCAAATGTAGAAGTCCATTTATATTGTCAGTATTCGTAAGAGTGAATGTGAGAAAGAATAAAGACAGTGTACTGAAATAACATGCATTATACTTGTACAGGGCTCGTTGATTATTCGGTTGAATAATTAGAAAGTCCGTAGAAACAGAAAGTACTTTCTGTCCAGTGCACTGCACCTACCAAGTACCTCTTATTTTAAGTAAAGACAAAACTTGTTCAATCATACGACTAATTGTATCCAAGGCAAGCCAGTTTTTATGACAAACTGGATCCAACATTATAGCGCTGTATCTGGTTCAAAATAGGATTCAAATAAGATGGTATGAATTCTTATAATCATGTGGTCATTCCTGGGGTAAAAATAACTAATAAAATATTACCTCTGGATCGTGTCAGCCGAAATATCTTTTTCAGAATATCTTTTCGTACCTTGAATATCATGAGCGCTTCTATGTAATTTGTAAACAGCCAAAGGCCATACTAAAGACAATTTTAGATTCAATTGATGAAAGGACCTTAAGACAATCGTTCACAACACAATTGGGAATCGGCGAAACACTTTTGGTTATCCGGTCCTTACCGTTCTACACAGGAGTGTATGAAGAAAATGTCTCAGAAGAGTTCTAAAATTGGGGTGTCTCCCCGAGGCGAATCCCAAATGGACAAAGTCCTCTGAGGCCCGAAACCACTCTAATTTCAATGGTATACGTTGAAAAATAACTTTCAACCAAATAATAAATGATACTGACTATAATGTATTAAAAACAGGGATATGATTTGCGTGATCAGATTGACTTATTGAGCACGTATTCACTTCTTTTTGCTTCTCTTTTTAAGCTCAAATAAAACAGATATTTTGCTAGTGACTGTCATGGTAGCATCAAGTTTACGTTGATGAACGGAATCTGCCAGATCGCCAGGGGGTGTTGATTCAGTTGTTTCTTCTTCTTGAATGCTTATAGGCCGACCGACATCAAGATGAACTAATTTTGCCATCTCTTGTGCTTTAAGTTTTGCATTATGAATGGCAAGTAAACTTGCTTCTTTCCTAAAATATATATACATAAATTGTGAATGGGTTTATACCACATCAACACGATAGCCTAAGACTATTCAAATATACGATGATTTAAATGAAAATACCTTAGAAAATAAAATTTAATGTCCTATGTAACTTACCTTAGAGATTCTATAAACTTATCATCATGCTGAAATTCAGGAAGAGATACCTGGACATTCTGATCTAATTTTTCTATGACAAGATTTGAGAATTCTTGACATTTGTTGAAGTCGGTGAAAACTGCCGTTATATCACATTTCATTATCACTAGTTTACCTTCTCTCATTAACCTCTCAAATATATCTACATTCTCACTCTGAAAGATATAATGGGATTCCAACTTTATACGGGATCTGATGCAGTGTTATATATGAACTATAGCAAGTGAACAAACATTAAAAGATATATGTTACACCTCTCTGCACCAAGAAGGTGAAAACAGAGAAGTGTGAGTAGTAAAACAACCAGATTAGCCAACGCGATGACTGACACACAGAGAATGAGAAATAATGACAACACTGGGTAACTCAGTTAAGCCTAAAGTTCAGCTTTAAAGACGATACAACGTGGACCTCAGGATTATACGATGAAGCACAACTAAGCCTGGTAGACACTTCGGGTGAGCACAAGGAAAGGGTTCATATACTGGCACTATAACATGGTGCAACTGAAACCAACACCCCTTTTTCTACAGCTCTGTTAACAACAGACAAACAATGTCGTACTACCTTCTACAGGATCATCTGTGGGAGGAGAGAACAAAACTTAGGTATTTCATAGGCTTTATCAACATTGAGGAGCACATGGAAGAGAACTTCCTGTCATAAGAGTCTACAAACTAATATACAACATGTCTTACGAACATCAACTTGTGTAAACTTATATTACATGAGAGAACAATGCAAAGGCGCAATGAATAAGGGTTGCCCATTACCACGTGGAGTGGCATACCGCACCGGGCCATCCAACGTGTGTGATACTAATAGAAAATACAAGATTTTCAGAGGCAAAGGCCTAAAACACTGACATAGTGTAGTAAACCTATGTCTTATAGATTGACAGCAACATAATTGGTCTTTTATAGCAAAATAATACCTGTGGGAGGAGAGAAACAAAACTTAGGTATTTCATAGGCTTTATTAACATTGAGGAGCACATGGAAGAGAACTTCCTGTCAAAAGGCACACAGGCATTAGTCACCTTTTGAAACACAGGCACTTGTAACTTTTACTAAACAGAGTTGCCTCCCTTCAACCACTTAACTGTCCTCACTACTAAGCCTTACACATAAGAAAATTTGTCCCTTGTATCTACTGTTACATATAGATGACCGTTGAGTGAAGGTGTATGTGATAACACTGCCATAGGAGGCTGGTCGCGTTGAAAAGATTTGAAAATTGGTTGAAAGACTGACCGTTCGTACAAGTTTGACTGTAGTTGTAGTGGCATATTAGTTCAGAGCCGTTTTGTACATTTGTTTTGTTATATGTAATGATGTGATCGATAGTATTGATGGTTTCAAATTCTACAAATTAAGCATATTAATTAGTCATCCTCTCACAACTAGCCTATATTGAGATGTCCAACCAATGGGAGGACACCGTTGCAATAATTTTCCAAACCTGCTAGGTAGGCTACCGTATCAATTAGCCAGGCTATCTCAGTGCTCACTTTGCACAGTAGGCTAGTGGCCTAAGTGGGTATCTACTGATTTTTTTGTAGTGAATCAAATATGTTTCAACCGAAATTGACCAATATTTTTGGAAGAACTATTAGAACTATTTAGATACTGATATTTCAATCTAAATGAAAGTAATTGGTAAAATTTGATTCACTGTCAATCTATGTCAATGCCTAGCCCTAGTCCAAACTCTAAGTCACAAATGAGCTGCACTTAAAACAGAAATTGAAATCTTACTGTTATTCCATAATTAAATAGGCATTGTTTGATGTATTCCACTCGTCTTGAAACACTACTTTTGGCTTCCTGGGCTTCTTCCTTTCTCCCCGTGACAGAGATTGAAATTTTACATTTATTTGGCCGAAGGATTGCTTCTCCGACGGCCGATACACGAATGTGTCTGTCAGTTGCAGTTGGTGTTATTTCTACATTTTCGTCTTCATGTTGTACTCTATTCGCATTCAAAGAATTTGACTGTAATTTCGTAAAGACCATAGTGGGTTTATATAAAGCCATGAAATGCAGTCTTCTTTTGTAAACTCCGTATTAGAATAAATATACTTGAGTAAACGTTTTTCCCATTGAATGAATGGGTTGCCAATCAAGCCATAACAAGTGTTGGGGCCGCTTCGGTCAATAGGATGTGTTTGATTGGCTGTTCATCTCCAGTTTTGTGGACATTAGTCTAAATATTAATATTAAATGAAATATGAATAATTTTATGGGTCTTAATGTCAGTACCAGTCTAATCCATCGTGTTTTTACCATTCAAATAGCAACAATGAAAGAAAAAAAAAACGATTTTAATCAACAAGAAGAAATGGAAAAATAAGAAAGCATAATGAAAAGGTCAGCTGCTCTCGAGTTGATACAAACCATAAAAGTGTATACTGATCTATGTACAAGCCATAGAGTTATATAACTCTATGTTACAAGCGTACAAAAAACCTGATTCAGAGGAAATAGGTTTGGGTTATGGTTAGATTGTGTGTGTACAATCATGTTTTAAGTTACGCGGTCTGAATGAAATTAAATAGACTGTGATGACTGGGGCTGGGGTACAAAAAACGTGATTCCTACAACTTATTTAGTTCGCTAAGACTCTTCAGGAAAGTAAATCGAACGCACCTAGGCCTACTTATTTCTAGCGACAATTTTTACATTTTATCAGTGAGAGTCTTTATTTACAAATAAGTATAATGTATAAGTACTACATTACAATATCTCAACAAGGTTGCAAAAGGATTCAATTTTGGGACAGAGAAAAGTTCTATTTTTTTTCAATTTGATGATGTAAGCGGCAAACCGGAAGTTATTTACCTATTTGGTATTAAGGTACTTCCTGTCGTGTCACCGGTCATGAAATTTTCATTGAAATTGAATATTATCGTAAATATACACTGTTAGCCTACTGCATACCTAATACTTACAGAACCCTTCATTATGTCCAGTATGTTAGGGGCACGACCGGAAGGTACAGATGGAAGTGACCACTGGCACAGAGAAAGTATTGCATGGCAGTATAGACTCAGGTAAGCTGAGACTTTTTTCATTTTTTTACTTACAGTTACATAGTCTTAAGAATTTGTTGATCCAAATATTAAATCAAATTATGAAACCTTATCCTAGGTCATCGAAGATAAGCTATCAATGAATTGTTCATGCTTAGCAAACGTTAGCAGCTGTTTGGGTTTTTTTTTGTCATTTAAATAATATTTATGAATGGTTCAGAAACAAGCCAAAGCTTATATTAATTCATTAGCAGCTGTTGATGTGATGGCTTTTGTTTATCAATTGATATATAGACATAATATATTGAAAGAAATCAATTCTATTAAGCCTAAGCCCTAAATGTGACATACAGAAATTTCTCTGTTCACTTGAACGGGGAAATTTGTAGCTTTGTCTCTTACTAGAGTTCAAATGAATATATGCAATTTGTGGTTATTTTCTTTCAAATGCTCCTTTTTCTTTTTCAGTTCAATTAATAAATCCAGACTAAAATTTGATATTTTCCTCCAAATGCTGTTGGGTTTCTTGATGTTTATGAGACTTCTTCCAGCTTTATCAGCATTATTTGGTTTTTCATTTCAAAGCCTGCGAAGATGGGACCTTCCAGCACCAAGACCCTGGGAATATGCTTGGATCATTAGCATTAGTGCAGCAGTCCTAGGCTGGCGTTCAACATCTTATAACAAATCATTTCTACTTAAACAATACATGTTAGGAACTGTTGTTTTTGGACTCTTTCCAGTACTGTTTGGTTTTATTGATGTTAGTAATGACTTGTATGTCTATATTACAGAAAGAAAGTACACTTATGTTATGTTTAGTTTTCCAGCAATTCTATTATGGTCAACTTTCTTATTTATAGCTGCTCAACTTCATGTCTTTGGTCTCTATTTCTCCTCTGTCCTTCTGAAAGCATGGAAACCTCGAGGAAAGAAAGTTCAGTAGATTAAGTAAATGATTTAAGAATGCTTTATTTAGTTGTTGTATTTGCTGTGTTCATGCATGAGTGACAAGGATGGATTGATTCAATGGTTTGATTTTGACAATGTTCAGAAATCCACCATTGCTCACTGCCCTGGAAATCAATCATTATACTGCATTTACAGATTTTCTTAAATGTATGCACTATCCTGAAGAGAGTATTTGTGGAGATATTCCAATTGTATTGCCTGTACACCACTACATATCTTACACATTTTAATAAAGCAAATATTATACCAAATTTGATGTGAATTCCCATGTTTTTATTATTACCAGTATGTCTGTTAATATTTCTAGTCAATATTGCATGAGGTTATATTTTGTATTTTAACTAAAGAGCTATGTTTGTAAGTTTCAGTTTTGTTGTAAAAATTTCACAAAACAACTTATTCGGATTTTAATTAATCTGATACTGTAGAATATTTAAAGTAAAATGTATAATTGTATAACATGTAATGATGCTGGCTCAGATGCATTTGAGCCATCAGGCTAGGTAAATGTCATGAATTTTTTAATAGGTTTGTGAAGTTTGGTACTGGTACCAGAAGGCATTATAATTTTGTCTAGGTTTCAAGTTCCCAAACAACAATATGTATATGTACATATTTTGAATGAATGACATAATTTGTAAATAATAGAACTTACCTCTTATCATAGTTGATTATGACGATTGAATATTGAAGAAGAATTGAATATGATTGTATTCTTAAATTAAAGATATAGTCTGTCGAATGATATAGATGTACATTCAGGACACTGGTACTGTTCATGAGAATCTCTTCAGATTTTGTTCCTTGCACTGAATGTTCAATATATGTGTAACTGAGATGATATTTTAGTAATGATTTCAATCATTCTTCTCTTTTGTTGAGTTATTGATAAGCATACTTATTTATTTTGTCATTTGCTTTTCTTTTATCCACTTACTGTTCTAAAGTATTCCAAATAAAGTGCCTTGAAATCTTATTAAAAAGAGAAAAGCCGGACAATTGCAAAATAATACATGCACAAGCAGTATTCATTGCTGCTCAGTCATTTTGATGGAGTAGACCCTTCAACCTTCAAGGTTTCATTTCCCTTTAACAGGCTTTTATTTTAAATTGTAACATGTATATTGATGCTGTTCTGTTAACCACTGAAATAAATTAGGAAAGTTTGAGAAAATGTTGTTATATGTGCCGAAAACAGGGAAATTTTCATTGATTGTTTTTTGGAGTTATTGCCTTTAACAAACGATCTACCTTGAAAGTTACGATACACTTATGTAACATAATCCATTTTACTGTAACTGACAAGGATTGATGAATGTGCTTTAAAGCTAAAATTCTAAAATCATCAAAACCTGCCATATATGCATTATGCATATAGTTCCAATATATGAATTTAATTTGCAACTCACACCGCATGACTGGCCCTCATTATCCATCTGTTACATAGTCTTTATTACACTTAAACTATGCTTCAGTCTATTTAAACCTTTAGTGCAGGGTCAGAGGTAAACTTTGTAGATATTATGAGTGTTGATCAAGTTGGAAAAATTGCTAAATGCTGATAACTGCTTAAAGCAGCACCTTCATTATCTGTTCGACCAATCATACCTAATATTCACATTTGAAAGTTACAAATTCGACTAAAATTTTAGAGAAAACAAATATATGAATACGAATAGACGATGAAATTTCCAGTTTGAGGTATATATGAAGGGATTTTTGTGCATTTTAGTACTTCTTAAGACCCAGATCAATCCCTGACAATGCTGATTTTTCTCCTTTTAGAGCTAAGCCCTAAAAGAACTGGTACAGAACTACAGAACCTAATTGAAACTGTTGTTGACTGAAGCCGATGTGCTATTTCAAATAACTACGGTTTCAAATGAAGGGGAGTAACTCTTTGATACTCTTTAGAAATAGAGGGTGTAAAATTCGTTGGAAATACCGCGGGAGTTAAATCAACTACCGATATTTTGCTTGTGAAGGCAAGATGAACACCGCAGAGTCAGTTTCCAAGGTAAATTGAGCTTGAAGATATACACAATATTAAACTGAAACACTGCGATGGCGTACCAAAAATTCTAGACCTGATCATCTGTCTCTTACTCCAGCCTCTAATAGCTATTTGGACGCATGTCTGCTGGTGTAGAGACAGAAAAAATAGGCCCTGTTAAATAAATTAACTCAGTCTACAATAAAATAATGGGATAGACTGCAGTCTTTCTCCAGATAGCTTTGTATTGGTGATTTATTTATTTGGGCGCTGCATGCATGGGCAGTAGTTAACACAAGAGACAATGATATTGGATTCAATAATTTGCCCCTTTTGAGTTAATGTATTGATTTCAGGGTTGTTTTGCCTATAAAGGGAAGAAAAAAGTTGCTAAACCAAGTGAGTTTGGGACCTATATATTACTTTATTTGTACCAATTTTATGGATGGTTTCTGTGTGGTAGTAGCTTCAAAATAACAATAATCTTAGAATGACTTTGTGTTATTAAAAATATTTATGCAGACACATATTTTCAAGTGTGAAGACTGAGAACAATAAATCTCTGTTGAAATTATGAAAGCACAGGCTGAGGAGAAATCTTAGTGTTTTTGAAAAGTCCTATAACAAAATGGGTAACCCTCTATAAGTTTAATTTTATAGTTAAAGGTTTATGACTTTGCAGTCCTTACTTTATCGATACCATACTTTATCGATACCATACTTGCTCTAGTATGGCAATATTTTTGTATATAAATTTGAATTTAATTTTTGGTATTAATATTTTATCCTGGTTATGGCAATATTGCTTTTGCTATTTTCTTTTCAATACATGTTCTTACTTCCTACTTATTACCATTCTGCAACACTGAAGTTGGTTTTCTATTTAATTGTCTGTGTTGTATATTTCTCCAGTTGATTATTTTCCTGTGAAAGATAACACTGGTAAACAGAGACATGAGGTTTGTCAAGAGATGTGGGAGAATGTTGATACAGAAATTCAGGTATTTTATTTAACAGTATGTTTCATGATTTTGGCTGTGGAGTTGATTTCCTTCTTTTTTAGTTATCACATGATCAATATTGATGATAAGAAGAGTCAAATGTTTGCTTTGCTGAAATCTATGTTTCGAGGTATTTTCTCATCTCAATCTTACAATTTAATAAGAGAATTATATTTCAGATTTTACAATCCAACTTAAACAGTAAAATCTTTGAAGAATTGTTGAGTTTTGTGGAATCAAGTCATAAAGGAGTTGGTAGAAAAACATTAGTTAAAGAAATACCAACTGCAGCACTAATAACTGGTAATTCTTCATTCATAGTTTGAGTTAAACTGGGGTCATTGAAATAGAACAGGCACTCAAATGAATTGTTCAATAAAATTAAGAATATTGCGATATTCATTTTTCATCATCAACATTTATTGCCAGTCCGCATTTAGCTCAGTTTATTATTAACAGAAAATATCATGACTTTTGATGCCATTGAGTTTTTGACTTAACATGTTTCAAAGAAAAATTTAATCTATCATCTAGCAAGTGTAGTAACCCACAGATAGACATGATATGCATTTTAATCAGAATGTGATTCAGAATTGTCATTGTCCAAATATGGGAAGACTAATTCTTATCCATCCATCCATTCATATTGTGAAACCATCTATATCTAAATGTCAATGATTTGTCTAGTTAAATATTGATATTTTGTAGGAGTGAATACACCAGATCATGCTGTTATGTTTAATAATATGGTATCACTGATGAAAGAACGTGTCACTCCTCATATAGCTACATTGAGATCTAAAGACTGTCCAGCACTAAAAAATATACTATCTAAAACTATCTGTCAGTTAACACAGAGACCTGATTTAGTAAGTTATCTTTTAGTTGACTTGTTCTTTATTATGTAAAACAAATTATAGCTCAATTTACAAAAAATTAGAAAGTCTGTTTTTAGTGTCCAAATATGATGCAGAAAAGTTATCTGTAAAATATATTTCATTCAAATATTTGTTTTTATCATAAGGGCCTATTTGAAAAAACAAGTTTGAGTAGGAACAATGTCAAGATGTTATTGCTCTTTTGGTAGCATTTACAAACTTTATAATTATTTGTTGCTTACACTTAAGATATGGTCAGAACAGAACATTTAAAAGCTTGAATAGCGAGTTACAAGTATATGTGTCTGTTACTTTACAGGGACTGGATGATGAAGACGATGAATTAATTCAAACTGTTCTCAAGAAGAATTCACCATGTACTATGTCTACATTAGTTAATTGGTATCAAGATATGTATAGTGTATGTTTTATACATTATTTTCCAATAACACTTGTTTTATTTTCAAAAACAACTCCCAATCTAAATTAAAATTAGACCAACATTTCATTCTGTTTATCTTGTTTATTTAAGTTAATCCATGTAGGTCTTACAAATTTTCTATATAACTTTCATTTTGATTCTTAAGACTGCCTGCCAGATTTCTTCTTCATTGCCTCTCCAGCACTTTGTGGTGTTGGGACTCAATGAAACTGAACATTGTGCTGAGTAGTTGAAACAAGAATTTTAATTGGCTGTTCTGAATACATGTTGTATAAGTTGATTGGTTAAAGCAGAGGTCATCGTGTTAGGGTATACAAAGAAATCAGAAGAGTGTTATTAGACCCTGAAAGGAATGGTTGCGTAAAATTAAAAACTTTTGAAATAAAATCAAAGTTTGATTAGACATCTTTAAATTAGACTGATCAACTGCAAGAAATAATAAGATAGATAATGATATGATTGAGACCTGAATGCTTTAAAAGGGTTTTTTTTTAATCTGTTTATCTTTGTAGAGTGGAAAATCATCGCCTAAGAAGAGAAGATCTAGAAGTGGCTCAGTAGATGATATTGATTATAAACCAACTTTAGTTATAGTATTAGAAGACATGGAAAGTTTCTCACCTAATGTATTACAGGATTTTATTACAATTTGCAGGTACAATAGTTTTTTATACCTCCTCTATCTGCCCACAATTGCTTGTAAACATTCTAAAAGAACAATTCTAGGCAGACTTTCATTTTGGCTATTAACTCCCTTAAGACTAGTCATTTAACACATTGGGATAAACTATCCAAAATGCTATAAACAGCTAAGACTGAGCTCTTTTAGCTTGTAAAACAAATGATTTTATCACAGCCCCCTTTTACATGTAGGTAAGGAAAGTTGAATTAAGAGTGCTTTTGTTGATGGTTTATGTATTGATTTATAGTAACTATATAGAAGAATTACCTATAGTACTAGTATTTGGTATAGCTACATCAGTATCTGCTGTCCATAGATTACTATCAAACTGTGTTTCATCATTGTTATGTATGGAGAAATTCCAGGCACCACCATCTTCAGATTATCTTACACAAGTTATAAATCAAGTAAGATATGATTGGGCATGGATTTTGAGAGTTTAACCTTGCTTTATAACCAGGAGTCAGGTTCAATTCTGGGTTACCTGTTACCTGGCTCTTACAGCTATTTGAAAGAAACATGTAAGAGGGGCTGAAATGATAAATTATCAAGTTGCTGGAATAAGGCCTACACTAAGACCAAATGTCTTCTGTTGACTGTGACCGTTGAAACTATCCACAACTGTCCTGAAAGTGTTTTTATTTGGATGTAAGATATTTATGAATTCCAAAGCAAGATACTTTGACACGTCTGGTGTGTCTATAAAGAAATGGGTAGAGTTTGATGCTTGTTTTGTTTTTCAGATATTATTTACCTCAACTCATCCTTTTAGGCTGGGACCAAAAGTTTTTCATCTGTTGTTAGATTTATTTCTCTATCATGATTTCTCAGTTATTAATTTTGTAAAAGGACTTCAGGTAAGATCATTTACTACTGTTCCTTCCTTCCATTAGTCACAAATGTTTTCAAATCCAAATAAACCACACAGACTAAGTTCAATATAGAAGATAAATACATAATATAGCTATTCTCTTGTATTTCATGGTAGATGAACATATATCAGGTTTACTGGAGGATATGATGTAAATAGATTTATCATATCCATAGTTCTATCTACACATGATTATGTCTCTATTTCAGTTTTGTATGTTAGATCATTACTACAGTAATCCACTTGCTCATTTATGTTGTCCTGAATCTGATATATCATCAACAGTTAAAAAATTACACGAGGCAGATTTAGAAAAAATAAGACTTTTAACAAGTTTTTCAAAGTATGTTTCGTTTACTACAAACCACAATGGTTTCAAATTAAGTGCCTTTGTAATTCACAAATTGTTCTGGCGAAGGTAAAACAAGCATTTTTTATTAGTAACTCTTGGGTCTAAATCAACATTTTATTAATATTTCTAGTGATAAATCTATATTGTTTTTCATTACAGATGTGTTGATTCATGTTCTTCAGAGGAAAAAGTCACGTTTAAAGATAATAAATCTATGAAGGTAGTTTTTATACACCCACATTATAAAAGCACAATTAGAAACGCATTATAATAAACTTAAATTGTCTTCGCCCCTCTCCGTCTACAGTTCTTATCTGATTTTAATGAAATTTGGTGTGACCATTCGTATTGATAAGATTTTGGTCAAGTTTGAATTTGATGATTTTTCGATGAAATGTTGTTGAGTTTTTGCTGTTGACTTGTTAAAAACGCACATAAAATTTGTTTATGAATACTATATATTTAGTTCATACTTTATTAATACATTTTATGTTAAATGTGGCTTGTTAACTCAATAGAGGTGACAGTTTATGTCAGAATTTTTTTAAATCAATAATATTTTTGACAACTAAGATTTTTCGTTTGATTTGACACAGATTATTGACCGCCCTTGATACACCGAAACTTTATCACAGAATTGGGCGTATCTTGCTAGGCAACCACTTGTTAGTTTTGCAATCTGTGATTTGATGAAAGCAAAGAAATACCTATGATGGTTTTTGTATGACAATAGACATAAAATAAAGAAAATATGATTTGGTTAGAGGCTTCAAATGGTAGGCCTATATTCCATTACCTTACCGGTATATGTCTGGTAGAGACATGGATGATTAGTCCTGGTATTTTGAGTTTTTATGGCTTCAATTTGACATGAAGAGGAATATCAATAAGGTCCATGTTGTCAACCAATTAGATTGAGAAAAGCTAAACTTACATGTACAAATTTGCCTATATTTTAGACAAAAGTCACAGAGTTACTGCAAGGGTTGCATGATTACCATAAATCATTTTTTCCACTGATGAATTTGCTACATGTATTGGTCTGTCGTTTACCTAGACACCCTTTGGGAAAACAGGTAAAAATTAACATTCTTAGCAAGTTGTTTACAAATATATATTTCTATGAGCTCAAATGTGCATATTATTTGAACTCATCAATACATCCAATTATTTTAGGTTTTTTTTGTAGTGAACATGTGCTCATAATTTTTTTTTCTTTAAATAACTGAAGGTGTCATTTTATATTTCACATGTTTGCTGCTATGTTTCACATGTTTGCTGTGTTTATTACATGTTATGACAATTTTCTACGACCATTGACACTTATATGAATCAACTTGGAACTGACAAACAATTGACGGAACAAAATAAATGTAAGTGTGTCATGTTGAAATAGTTGTCAAAATTTATTGACTAAACATGTTAATAAATCATACATTTCTTACAAGACACATGCTTATTCCACATAAACAATGACTTATTCAGTCAAATAATATGACTGATCTGCACGATTTCAGTTGTTTAGATAAAAAGAGCTTGACAGTCAAATATCTGATGACCTTGAAAATGTCAATCAACAATTGGCACAAATTTTGATAATATATATAGAAAAAGGTTATGTTTTATGTTTGTTCACTGGACCCTTTCCTTTTGTAGTCATTATTATTTTCTTTGTCTCAGGGCTTTTGTTTTGACTGTATTTTCCAGACATGACCAGCCCAACCATCTGTAAAAGGATCTGTCTGACAATAAATATAACAAACACTGTCAGTCTAAAACTTAATAGTACAAAGTTTGCCTGTAGTTTAATAGATTATAATCTGTTAATATGATATTTACAGCTACGTGAATTGTAGTCTATATGTATTGAATGTAGTTTAATAGATTATAATCTGTTAATATGATATTTACAGCTGAGTGAATTGTAGTCTATATGTATTGAATGTAGTTTAATAGATTATAATCTGTTAATGTAATATTTACAGCTGAGTGAATTGTAGTCTATATGTATTGAATGTAGTTTAATAGATTATAATCTGTTAATATGATATTTACAGCTGAGTGAATTGTAGTCTATATGTATTGAATGTAGTTTAATAGATTATAATCTGTTAATGTAATATTTACAGCTACGTGAATTGTAGTCTATATGTATTGAATGTAGTTTAATAGATTATAATCTGTTAATATAATATTTACAGCTGAGTGAATTGTAGTCTATATGTATTGAATGTAGTTTAAAAGATTATAATCTGTTAATGTAATATTTACAGCTACGTGAATTGTAGTCTATATGTATTGAATGTAGTTTAATAGACTATAATCTGTTAATATGATATTTACAGCTGAGTGAATTGTAGTCTATATGTATTGAATGTAGTTTAATAGATTATAATCTGTTAATGTAATATTTACAGCTGAGTGAATTGTAGTCTATATGTATTGAATGTAGTTTAATAGATTATAATCTGTTAATATGATATTTACAGCTGCATGAATTGTAGTCTATATGTATTGAATGTAGTTTAATAGATTATAATCTGTTAATGTAATATTTACAGCTACGTGAATTGTAGTCTATATGTATTGAATGTAGTTTAATAGATTATAATCTGTTAATATAATATTTACAGTTACGTGAATTGTAGTCTATATGTATAGAATGTAGTTTAATAGACTATAATCTGTTAATATAATATTTACAGCTGCGTGAATTGTAGTCTATATGTATAGAATGTAGTTTAATAGACTATAATCAGTTAATATAATATTTACAGCTGCGTGAATTGTACTCTATATGTATAGAATGTAGTTTAACAGACAGTGATGGATATAAGGAAGCATTTGACCTGTTAAGGTACAAGTAAAGTTTATATTTTGTGTAATGTGTGTATATAAATGTCAAAGATGAAAATTAATGACTTTTCATGAATTTTATTTTTTATGAAAGAATTGAGCTCATGAAGTTGTAGTCAAAATCAAGGCGAAGAAAAACATGTACCAGTCATATATATTGTTCAATCATAATTTCTTAAAATATCTCATATTATGTATATACCAATTAAATATCATTTTCAAGTAATGAATTTTCATATATATATGTACAATAATAAAAAATAAATTTCATTATCAAATTATCAGTTTACCTTGTAATGATTGTTATTATAATTTAAGGATGTTATCAAAAGAAGAAATGATAAATTTATTAACTCAGGGTATAAAACACATAACAGAATATAATTTGCCACATGAGATAAATACAATACCTTCACAAATAGAAACATATTTACAACGCCTTACACTGTTAAATGGTGGGTATGACATCTTTTTATTCACTTACTTTTAACGTATTCATTCACGTTGGCACCAAATTTCATGGATCTGTCCCAAGAGGAATTGTGAATTCTTTTGTTATATTCCTTATTTTTTCTGATTATTTTCCATCCTTTGCCTGCATTTTTTATTTCTTAAAGATGGGTTTCCTTAATTTTTAGTATCAAATTAAGCAAACTATTTGATTAATTGGTGTTTGTAGTGAATTATCATGAATTCTTTATCATATCCTTATTTTTCTTATATTGTATATAATTAAGAATTTTAACCAATCATAAATGTCCATGTATTACAGTCTGGATAAACAAAAAAAGACTTTTTGACCTTTTTGATCGGTCACTCATTGGAATTCTGCTGGAAATTCTCTTCTAATTTAACTAATTATGAATAAATTATGGACATGTGAGAAAAACTGGTATTTTTCCAAGTCATTAGAACACCTCTACTTTCTATTCATAGAAGTCTTAGCATTTTTATTTTCATAAATGAAAATAAGGGAACCCATCTTTAAAGTTGTAGAGTGCATATTCGATTGTCTTTCATGTTGATTGCCTGTGAAAATGCTTTCACTGTAATTCGCTTTATACAGATTACCTATAGATTCGTACCATACTTGAATTTACATAGAATGTCTTTGAATTACTCGAGGTGTACTTATATTGTTTTTGCATGTTGGATTGTATTGGCTGAATAATTTTTATACACTAGCCAATATCTTCCCTTTCTAATTATATAAAAAGTTTTTCATGGATTTTTTTTTTAGCTGAAACTGAACATGTTCCTGAAGAAGAACCCGAAATTGAAACTGAGAATTTAATAATACCTAAGAAAACAGACTTGCACAATCTAAGAAAGGTATCAATATTATTTTAATTTTGTTTTCATTCTGGTTTGTAATAATTAATGTGGTTCAACCAACTGAAAAAATCCTGAAAAGACAGAAAACGCAGAGAAGCAATCATTTATTCATACCTATTGATTGCTTCTTATGGTTTTGAGGTTAATTAATATTTGAATTGAGTTCGATAGTTTCCTAGTACAGCTATTGCTTGCCCATTTAAATGTATGTATATTTTAAGATCTATTTTATTATTCACATCTCGAGATAAAACATGAATAATAAAAATCTGTATATAATGTCCTTCTTTATGAATGTGAAAGGGAGACATATGTCAGATGTTCCTTCAGGTCAAACTTGCCCACCTGCAGAAGTAATAGTAATCTTAACTGTCTTTAATGATGACAAATTGTATCACTCAGATATTTATTTTTGAAATTTAAAATTATTTTTTAAGACACTACAAAAAATGGAGAAACAAAAAAAAAGACTAACACCATATGAAAAATTACGAAATGAAACATTAGATTTCTTACATTTATTATTTCAGTAAGTAAAAACTTTTCTATCCAACCTAAAATTAATGGCTGTCGTTATTCAATTGTTTGTACTAAATAATTGGATAAAAAATAAAATTTCTGTGTGTAAGGCTAGAAATCTAAGTGACTTTTCTCAAGGATAGAAAAAAAGGCTACTAGGTTCTTACATTATATGTATCTATTCTGTATATTTTAGAAAGTATTTGAAATGTCCAACATCTCTACCATTATATGAGTTGTTATATTATAATTCTGTATCTATCATAAAACATCATATTAATGCAGCACCAAGATCAGCAATACAGAGAGCATTAAGTACACCACACCAATATTTACAGGTTAGCTCAAATTCAAAATATATATTAGTTGTACTTGTACTATTTATATTCTGATAATTAGACTAATAGTTGTACTCATACTAATTATACACTGATAATTAGACTTATAGTAGCACTAGTATTAATTATATTCTGATAATTATACTAATAGTTGTACTAGTATTAATTATATTCTGATAATTAGACTAATACTTGTACTAGTATTAATTATATTCTGATAATTAGACTTATAGTTGTACTAGTATTAATTATATTCTGATAAGTAGACTTATAGTAGTACTAGTATTAATTATATTCTGAATAGTAGACTAATAGTTGTACTAATACTAATTATATTCTGATAAGAAGACTTATAGTAGTACTAGTATTAATTATATTCTGATAAGTAGACTAATAGTTGTACTAATACTAATTATATTCTGATAAGTAGACTTATAGTTGTACTAGTATTAATTATATTCTGATAATTAGACTAATAGTTGTACTAGTACTAATTATATTCTGATAATTAGACTAATAGTTGTACTAGTGCTAATTATATTCTGATAAGTAGATTTATAGTTGTACTAGTACTAATTATATTCTGATAATTAGACTAATAGTTGTACTAGTGCTAATTATATTCTGATAAGTAGACTTATAGTTGTACTAGTATTAATTATATTCTGATAATTAGACTAATAGTTGTACTAGTACTAATTATATTCTGATAATTAGACTAATAGTTGTACTAGTGCTAATTATATTCTGATAAGTAGATTTATAGTTGTACTAGTACTAATTATATTCTGATAATTAGACTAATAGTTGTACTAGTGCTAATTATATTCTGATAAGTAGACTTATAGTTGTACTAGTATTAATTATATTCTGATAATTAGACTAATAGTTGTACTAGTGCTAATTATATTCTGATAAGTAGACTTATAGTTGTACTAGTACTAATTATATTCTGATAAGTAGACTAATAGTTGTACTAGTACTAATTATATTCTGATAAGTAGACTAATAGTTGTACTAGTACTAATTATATTCTGATAATTAGACTAATAGTTGTACTAGTACTAATTATATTCTGATAATTAGACTAATAGTTGTACTAGTGCTAATTATATTCTGATAAGTAGACTAATAGTTGTACTAGTACTAATTATATTCTGATAATTAGACTAATAGTTGTACTAGTGCTAATTATATTCTGATAAGTAGACTTATAGTTGTACTAGTATTAATTATATTCTGATAAGTAGACTTATAGTTGTACTAGTGCTAATTATATTCTGATAATTAGACTAATAGTTGTACTAGTACTAATTATATTCTGATTATTAGACTTATAGTTGTACTAGTATTAATTATATTCTGATAAGTAGACTTATAGTTGTACTAGTGCTAATTATATTCTGACAAGTAGACATATAGTTGTACTAGTATTAATTATATTCTGATAATTAGACTAATAGGTATACTAATACTAATTATATTCTGATAATTAGACTTATAGTTGTACTAGTATTAATTATATTCTGATAATTAGACTAATAGTTGTACTAATACTAATTATATACTGATAATTAGACTAATAGTTGTACTAGTACTAATTATATTCTGATAATTAGACTAATAATTGTACTAATACTAATTATATTCTGATAATTAGATTTATAGGTATACTAGTATTAATTATATTCTGATAAGTAGACTTATAGTTGTACTAGTATTAATTATATTCTGATAAGTAGACTTATAATTGTACTAGTATTAATTATATTCTAATAATTAGACTTATAGTTGTACTAGTATTAATTATATTCTAATAAGTAGACTTATAGTTGTACTAGTATTAATTATATTCTGATAAGTAGACTTATAGTTGTACTAGTATTAATTATATTCTGATAAGTAGACTTATAGTTGTACTAGTATTAATTTTATTCTGATAAGTAGACTTACAGTCGTACTAGTGCTAATTATATTCTGATTAATTGAGAAATCAAATACCTGACCCAAAACGGTATTTTATCTAATTCATTACATTATTTTATTACAGTGTAAATGTTGTGAGGGAGATCCTAACTCTATATTACCAACAATGCCTGATGTTTGTATTGTATATAAATTACATTTAGAATGTGGACAACTTATAAATCTGTACGATTGGTTACAAGTATGTATATTTGTAATTTTATCATAAATAGACATGATTCTGTAAGTGAATTCAAAGTCTTATGAAAATTTGTGCAAATTATCTTTTTCCATGTTTTTTCTGCAGGCATTTATGACAGTGGTTACTAGTGAAGATGAAGAAAATGATGCCAAAAGTAAAAAGCCAGATCAAATTCTACAGTATCCTTTTAATGTAAATTTTGTTTCAAGTTATTTATATATTTTCACATCAAAGTTTATGCAAATATTATGATATGAATCTTTTCAGACTAATGAGTAAGACATGTCTGTCCACTTTTTATATGCCCACATGAATATGTGGTCGTATATTGTTGGCGCCCCTGTCCGTCGGTCGGTCCGTCCATCCGTCAACATTTCTTGTGAGCACTATAGAGACTTCAGTTTTTATCTGATTTTGATAAAACTTGGTGTGATGCTTCAGATTGATAAGATCTCGGCCAAGTTCAAATTTGACATATTTTCGATGAACGGTTTTTGAGATATTGCCCTTGACTTAGAACGCCTTGAAATTTGTTAAAAATTGTTTGTGAGCAGGATTGAAGCTACAGTTTTCATCCGATTCTGATGAAACTTGGTGTGATCATTGGAATTGATAAGATCTTGGACAATTTCTAACTTGACGCATTTTCGATGAACGGTTTTTGAGTTATTGTCCTTGACTTTGTTAAATCGCGTCAAAATTTGTTAAAAATAGTTCGTGAGCAGGATTGAAGCTACAGTTTTCAACCGATTCTGATGAAACTTGGTGTGATCATTGGAATTGATAAGATCTCGGACAAGTTATACCTTGACGCATTTTTGATGAACGGTTTTTGAGTTATTGCCCTTGTCTTTGTAAAAACGCTTCAAAATTTGTTCGTGAGCACAATAGAAGCTACAGTTTTAACCGATTCTGATGAAACTTGGTGTGATCATTGGAATTGATAAGATCTCGGACAAGTTGTAACAAGGGATATTTTTGATGAACATTTTTTGAGTTATTGCCCTTGACTTTGTAAACACGTGTCAAAAGTTGTTTTTTGCCCTTGATTAGTGGTGTGTGATTTAATTGTTTGTTGTATTTGGGTTATTGATATTGATTTTAAAAAATTTTGTGTAATTAGTCAGCATAAATAATTTCTTCAATATGAGAAAATTAGTACTTTAGTCACTAAAGACTGTTTTATTATTTCTGACAGCTGCCAGTGGGCGTATGTTATCTCGCATCGCAAGCTATCTTTCTGTATTTGAAAATAATGTTCGTTTTAAACAGGATGAATTTGGACATTATTTGTAAATTATTTCTTAATGTGCTAAAAGCTGTTAAGGATGATTAAAGTTCAATTAAAATTTTTCTTAACTGATTTCAGAGCACGTTTTATAAGAGCTGTTTCTGAACTACAGTTTCTAGGGTTTATAAAACCAACTAAAAGGAAGACAGATCATGTTGCCAGGCTGACATGGGGAGGCTGTTGATAATTAAGCAAGTTAAGGTTTCTAGAAAATGTAATTGCCAGTATCCTAATGAGAGATCAAATGTTGTAAATAAGCAGATCTTAAGTGCATTAGCCATATCTATTAAGTTTTCAATTCAATATGTTAGACTGTGGTAATATTTGCATTTCTAAACTGTATTCTTCATCGTACCAAAATCTTCTACTTGGTTTACCTAAACAGACTATAGGAAACCTCTAAGGTAGCTTGTCTGACAAAGTAATGATTATAATATCACAATCAAATATTTCCCTTTGATCAGATTCTATGCAAATCAATCTTTTCGTGGGTCAACAGCTCTATTCTCAATTAAAAAACCATTCAAAGAAACGATTTATTTTGTACTGAGTAGATAAGGAGGTTTGAGAAAATATTGCTGTTAATGATAGTTGACAGAATACCTCTGTGATGAAAGTATATAAAGGCTAGTCCTGTAATGAAATAATTAAAATAACATAATTACCACCCAATTTATGTTAAAAGGTTTTGATGCTGTTGTTTTTGCTATATGTTTATTGTGGGCTATAAAATGTATCAAAACATGTTTTTTTTTTATGTACAGTATGTACAGTGATATAAGACTATATTTGAATTATTTAACTAGTAACTACAAGTAGGTTCTAGGCAGTGACATGATGTCACAAACGCCTTAGATTCTGGTAACTTCGCTCATAACATTAACTCTTGGACTATCATCTTGTTCAGATTCATTTTTGCCTCCTTTTTCAACATCTTCTTCGAAATCGTTTGTTTTATCCCCATTAATGACTTCCCCCTTTGCTTCTTCATAAGAAAGCGGTGGAATTCCCTTTACCTCATAAACAGGCGGTGGTATTCCAACAACATAAATGTTGTCTTTTACTGGAGACTTCTCAGGAAGGGCAGCTGCTTTAGTTGTTACAGTGACAACTCTTCTTGAACGTCTCTTAACACACATACAGACACAAGTGGTCAATAAAAGGACCAATAATAGTGCTCCAAATGATACAGAAAGTATCATCCATAATGGATAGTCATCGAAGTTGAAATCCTCATCAGCTTTCAGAATCTCAGTCTTCACTGCTTCTGAATTATCTTCTTGATTTAATTTTTTTACTTCTTTTGATTCGATTGGCTTAAGAGATTCTTGTTGGGGCATTTCTGCCACTTTCTCTTCAACTGGCAATGGTCTTGCTGTAGTGAGGAAGCCTTCGGGAGATTCTTTTGGTAAGTGAGGAATGGGGTAACTATCAATAACTTTTTGAGAAACATCTTCAGGTCCTGAAATATAGATAATTGTGATGCTAATTGGTACTGAAATTGCATCGTATGGGTGCGAACATGACTTTCATGTTTTATGTCGGGTTGAAACGACTTGCGTCGAGAATAGCTTTCTTTGGTGAGAATAGTATTATGTGATGTGTCTCAATTATTAGTTATTACCTACCTGTTACACTTGTGTCTTGGGCCAATACACTATCATCTACTAGGGCTGTAAGAAAAATGTAGACATATCTTTTATTATTCAATCTAAAGTATTCCAAGTGGATATTTTAACGTTTAAAGAATTACTTGCTTACATTTAATGAAAATACACGTATATTAAAAAAAATAAAGTACCTGTGATATCTGCTTCAGTCAACTCTGGTTCAGCTGTAATATAATAATCCTTTTTAAGACTAGAATTTTAAATTGTTCTTATATATACCTCATAAATTCAGCTATAAAAGCCAAATATAGGTCGGATTCAAAATCTTTCATTGCAAGGTACAAGATCACTGCAAGGAATTCTGATTTTTTTTTTGCCGGAAAGTTGGATACAGAAAAAACCGCATTCAATTTTGTGAATGAAAAACCCTATTCATCTTCAAGCAGTCTATGCCCTTGCGATCTTATTTCTAATATATTATAAGTGATTTATATAATGTAATGTTACCTTCTTCACATTGTAATCCGATAAAACCTTCAGCACAGATACACATTGTAGTACCAGCAACAGCTTCACAATTACCCCCATTCATACATTCTGATTCACAGACAGCTGAAAACAAATGTAGCCTATTGCTAACATCAGGGAATTTCTTGCAATTTGCAGCATATATGTTAGATTATGTGTTATTTATGCTTCAAGGAGGTGAAATGAATGGAGCTTTACGTCCTTTTTATCTGCAACATGTGGGCTAAATAAAGACTGGATTCAAGGAGGAAAATGCACTCACCGATTTTGGCAATTCAGTTTTGTATATTTTCAATTTAATTTTCCATATGATAAAACTTACCTATTTCACAATTGTCACCTGAGAAGTCTTCTGGACATTCACATACTTGTTGACCGTTATCCATAACAGCATATCCATTGTTAAAACATTCAATTGTTTGTATAGGTTCTTCCATAGGAGGTACAGATTGCCCTAGGTTAGTAGCAGGCTGTCTTATTGGAACATGTTGACCTACAGGTGGTTCAGAATGTCCAATTGGTGGAACTGGCATAATTCTATTTTGTTGTAAGGGTAGGAATGGATTTTTCCCAATAAATGATCTTAGACTTGCTGGTGGTAAAGGAACCATGGAAGCGTGTGGTGTTACATATGGATACATTGGTCCCATTCTATTGATGTCAAAGGTTTGTGGACTTGCTAAGTTGACGACAGGCGGTATTGGATTAGCTGAAATGAAAAGACAAAGTAACTGAATTCGAGTACATTGTAAAATTGAGAGACAGACTGAACGGAATACAATTTTGAAAGTGCATGATTGAATAATACAAAAACAAACTCAAAGTTTTTACTTACATGGTTGGTTACACTTTTGTCCTACACTGGAGATAAATTCCAAGAGCATTCTACGTGTTATACTTATTTGTATTCCATTTCCACAAGCATTTTGTCCAGCCATTATACAAGATGATAGCTGATTACCCCGTAATCTGAAATAATGAAAAGAGGAATAAACAATGGTTCTTTGATGTATTGGCTACGCTAGGGATACAAAGTGGTCCTTCCTTACAGCATATATACGAAATGCAAATTAATCAAACGTGTAATATATTCCTACCCCAATAAAGAATATACATTTTAGAACGTGATACTTACGAACATATTTGTTGTACTACTGCTTCATTTTGAGGGCTTGTAGATTCAAATATATCTTCTGGTAGGGCGTCAATGCCAGCTTCTTGAACACAACGAGTTATCCCCATTTTTAAGATATCTTTACAGCTTGTTTCTAAAGTACAAAATACCATTCCCTTAGTTAATTAATGGTTCAAGGAATATAGTTTAGACTGTATCTGACTATATGTGCAAAGCTATGTATACACACCACCTGGATGATCAACAAAACAACCTATAGAAATGACAATACTTGTACCAAATGGTATTAAAGTTCAGTTGTTCTTCTGCTTTACTTGTGAAATTATTATTCGCCTTTTATTATTTGCCGTCACTTCGACACGTAAGCTACAGGTATATGGTTCTATCTCAGTTAGTATAACTGAAATTTTGACTGACACTTACCCCCATTTACATGTTTATCATTAAAGTTTGGTATTTGTTGTTGGGTTGGTTGTGGGAATTCTTGAGGTGTGTATTGAGGAGGTAATGAATGCACATTAACCGGCTGTGGTTGAGTTGCTGGGTGGGTTTCCTGATGCTGCGGTATATCTTCTTGATTTAGATTTTGGTTTTGATTTGGAAGCGAGTTGTCAAGAATGTTTACTCTGTACATTGGATTTGACTTGTCTGTGGTATCCGATGTCTGTGGTGTTTGTTGATTTATAACAGGTTTGCTCATCACACCAAGCGGTATAATTTTGCTAATCCTCATGACCGATTTCCTTCTTGGTTTTAATAATTCTTTCATTGCCATGATATTTAATAGTGTCATTGGTTTAGACATGGAGGCGCCCATAATTCCGGGCACACTGAATGGATTTGTTCTTCTCATCATAGTCGGCATGTATGGATTACCCAAGGGTATATTTCGTGGTCCTAAACCTCTCATAAGGTTTTTGGTTTGGATGTTGATAAGATTTCTCATTCTTGGAAGGATATGCTTCATAAATGGTGAATTGCTGAGTCGTCCTGCCACAAGTCTGTTTAATGCCATTGGGCAAGGAGTTTGACATAAAAGCCCTTTGAAACCTGGTGGGCACACACACCTTGGTACACGAGAATCTGGAGCAAGGAAACCACCATTTTTACACGGACTGTGGAATGATGGTTCTTGTTTGCCTGTAATAAAGCCAAATATCAGTAAAGGCATTGCAATGTATCATTCAAACGATGTTTAACCTTATACCATTTCAATCAGAATTACTTACGAAGTGTACAATCTCCAGTAGGTCCTGCTTCCCATCCAGGACAGCACGTCGACACTTTCACATAGTTGTTCATCGGCATTTTAACTTCATGTTTGCAAACTCTCCAACCATTCCTGTAAGTATATGATATGATTCACTTTTGAAACACAAGTCAGAATTCTTATAAATTCAATTTTTTATTGTGCTTCGGCCAAACACCAGACCATCTCCTTTAGACGCATACTACTTGCAGTTTAGATACAATTTCACTACTATATAATATTACCACTTTATGTTAGACAGTTCATACTCACCAGTACATAGCTAATAAGGTTGTTGCTGTTTGTTTGTCATTTCTCTGTGGAATTGGTACCCCTCCTGGTTTTCCTGGTAAACACAGATAAGGCAGTTGGATGTCCACTACTTTTGTTTGCCGAGCAAAAGAAACACATCGTCTTCCGTCATGAGGGAAGGATGGGATTTGATATTCAGGGGTCACTATAGGTTCCTGGTTCCGTCCAATCTGGTGGTTATCTTGATGAAATACCCTAAAATCATAATTATGTCTCAACTGAAATATTTCTTTCAAGGTAGGAACCATGTATTACATTTATTTTCGGGCACTGTAATTGGATCTTGGGTCGTTCAAAGATTTGTTCTTAGTAATAGCTCAAAGTTTTTTACTCGCGGAAGCGACCGCTGTTTTGATTAAGTTTTGAAGGAATTTTGAATTTTCCTTAAATTATTACCCATGGTTGATGAGTACATTAAGGTAACCAGTATTTGTTATGAATTTCCATGTTATCTTAACAAGATATAGGGCACGGTAACATAGTTATATAAAGAATAAACCTGTCATTTTGATTGATAGTAAGAATAGAAATAAAAGTATATTATAATTGTTTAGGTCAGGTTGTTTGGCTAATTCCGTTTCATTTTTCGGTGTTTTTCTCTCAGGGTGGGAATATAGCACACCATGTCTCAGCTGAGATGTGGCCTACTACTCCTTTACACTTTTTAATGACATGACGTATTATAGTGACAGCAACAAAACATTTTAATGCAAAATTTAAACCATAATTGTCATCTAAATATTATTTATTACGGACTTCATGAATGTGATCTGTGTTCCTTTTCATACGTTGTCATGCTTCTTCGTGTTTGCCACTTTTATTTTCAGAATGTAATCGAGGGAAATTAGGATCCTTAACATAAGTCTCAATGTGCAAATAAATACCACAATATAGGATGCATTTGTTCGCAAACATAGTTTGGTCTGCCTTTTATAGAACAGACATCAGCCTAAGTTAAAATTGTCACCATGCATAAGAGTAATGTCTATTGAAATAAATTCTATGTACAAAGATAGATGTCATCTATCTTAGTAATGCAACTGAGCAAGGAAGAAAAAAAAATCTCAACAAAGCAAAGTTTGTAAAACAGAATCATCAGTTAAGCAGATCATAAAGGATGAATGTTTTATAAAGAATGTACTACAAACTACAGCAAAAATTAAAGAAAATTAACAACTTGTGTGCAAAATGTAATCAAACGAAACGATAATAAACTATTTTAAGCACTAAGAACGCAAATAGCCAAGAGCAAATTATGTTTCACCGAATGACACGATTTGAACTGAATCCTCAAAATATGATACATTGTCTGTGTGGATGTGACTGATGGATTGACTTATCAGTCATTATAAAATTATATTGCATTTTTCTTCACCTTTTTATTTTGCTTTTTTTTTCTTCACCTTACGACTCAATAAAACAATTGACACAAAATCCACCTTGTTTTCCCGGGTGTGTGCTCTTTTTACTACCCTTCCTTTTGTGTGTTATACATTTTATAATCACGTAATTAGTTTTAGTTTTTGTATGATTTTTAATTAAAAACCCATTTGTGAGGATTTTTCTTTTACTTTCTTTCTGAATCTTTCTGGTCTTTTTTTCAATTTTGTTTTTCACCCAAGCCTGTCTGTTGAAGTAACCGCATGTAAATACATTTCAATTCATTACAGCTTTCATTTACATACAACACAACAGTAAATTCGCTTTCTGTGACATTTGACCTCAATCTTAAGACAAATTAGGAGAAAACATAAAACAAGGAAAATTTTGTACATGAATATAATACAAGGAAAGGAAACAATAGTTAAAGAAAGGTGTTTACATTATTGTAGTACAATTATATAGTCTAAAAGCATGTTACATTCAGTTTAATACACAATTGAGATCCCAATTAACTTGGACTGTCGATACTAAAAAACACACGTTCAATTAACCTAAGTGGAAGAGCTTTATCTTACAGCTTAACTGTTTTTGAATTGATAATGCTATTTTTTGATTAGATAAAAGTTTATTTAGATTTATATATAGGTCAAATGAACGTGCAAATTGTTATATACTTACAATCTATGTTAAAATGTAAAGGGGAGTTGAGTGGATTCAAAATACATAGTCCAAAAAAGGAAACCAATGAAGTTTGTTTGTCGCTACTCTAAGGCCTTGTCAATTTTTTAATATTAGATATTGCCTTTCATCTCAAAATCGAAATAAGGCAATTTCAACATGAAAAATATCAATTAAAAATAGTCAAAAATTTAAGACATCATTCAAGACTTTTAAACATAAACAATTTAAGTAACTCTTTAGTCTTAAATTGTGTATTTCATCATTTTATCAAAATTGAAGTAACTGAAAATCAAACATTTTAAAATGATAAGAAAAATATAACTCACCCATGATTATGACAATAAACCACAAATGGCAAACAAGTGACGAGCAAAAATCGCCATGCGCCCATTTTGGTCAGTTTAATAGCGAAATATAAAGAGTACGTTTAGTGAACAATGTAAGTTTAGTATAGATATGTAAGTTAAACTGTCACCAGGAGAAAAGCGCCGTCTATCATTAATCTTTCTGTCACTCATATATCATTTCAACTTGTTTTACTTGCTGCATAATCCTTTCAGTTTAATGTCATCTAAACCATTTCAACCTTACTCTCAATTTAATATAAATATTCTAATTGTCTTTACAAACTTGATAAAATCCCCACCTTCAACCACAAGTTTTCTTAATAGTTGATAGTGATTTTTTTTATTGACGCGTGCAGTTTCACCTTGGAAGAAAAAAGACATAAAACCAAATCATCCTTTCCTATTTTAATAACTGACTTCAATTTAATTTTTGTAATGATAAAAAATATGACTAAACAATAATGGGGCTGAATCTTTTTCAAAATTGTTACTGCAAAGTTGATTATAAAAAATTCTATGCCAATCTAAGAACAAATTTCGTTGCATAAAAGTCTTGTGATCAGGCAAACATTCATGTCAGATACAAGAAGTCAACAAAATATCAATGTCAGATACCACTGGTCAGCAAAACGTCCATGTCAGATATCACTAGTCAACAAAAATCCATGTCAGATATAACAAGTCAATAAAATATCAATGTCAGATATCACTGGTCAACCAAATATCCATGTAAAACATCAAGTGTCAATATATCTCATATACCACTGGTCAGCAAAACATCCATGTCAGATATCACTGGTCAACCAGCATCTATGCCAGATATCACAGGTCAACAAAAACATCCATGCCAGATATTACTGGTCAACAAAACATCCATGTCAGATATCAGTGGTCAACAAGCACCGTGCCAGATATCATAGGTCAACAAAAACATCCATACTGGTCAACAAGCATTCATGTCTGCCATCACTGGTCAACAAAACATTATGTCTGATACCACTGGTCAACAAAACATCCATTTCGGATACCACTGGTCAACTAAACAATCATGTCAGATTTCACTTGTCAACAAACATTCATGTCAGATCTCACTGGTCAAAAAAACATCCATTTCAGATACCACTGGTCAACTAAATAACACTGTCAGATATCACCGGTTAACAAAAAAACCTGTCAGATACCAGTAGTTAACAAAACATCCATGTTCGATATCAATAGTCAACAAAACAACCATGTCAGATATCATCTGTCAACAAAAACATCCATGTCAGATATCACTGGTCAACCAAATATCCATGTAAGATATCGAGGGTCAACACAACATCCATGTCAGATATCACTGGTCAACAAAACACTCAGTCAGATATCATTGGTCAACCAAATATCTATTTAAGATATCAAGGGGCAACAGTCACTGAAGGCACCGGTCAATCAAACAACCATGTCAGACACCACTGTCCTGTCACCCGTTTATTTACTTATCAACCAAATATCCAAGTCCGATATCACTGGTCGACAAAACATGCATGTCAGATATCACTTTTCAACAAACATCCATGTAAGATGTTAAGGATCAACCAAACATACATGTCAGATATCATTGGTCAACCAAATATCTATGTCAAATATCATTTGTCAACCAAATATCTATGTCAGATATCAGTGGTCAACCAAATATCCATGTAAGATATCAATGGTCAATGGACTTTTCTATCTACCAAACCCTCGTCGAATTTCTAATTGAAAGACAATGGTCAATGGAATAGAGGTTTAGACGTTGCGTTATGTTGGAATTATTTTGATGATATACTGTTGCTAAACGAGTCGCACGTAAGAAAATCTAAATGAAGAATCTATATACCTATCCGGTGAGAACACTTCAGGTGAAAAGTTCAAATCAAGTTGAATGCAAACAACAAACAATATTATTAATGATACTATAAACATGTTTATTAAGATGAATATCTAAAAAAAAATGAATAATATATAGTGATAGATTAAAAATAAAAAAATGATAACTGATGGTTCTCCGTCAGATACATTGCACCGCCAGTGGACCTGAACCCATATTTCCTTATAAAAGTTTCTGATATAGACAATAGCGTTTTAGCAAGGAGGGGTCGGGGGTAGATGTACCTGAGATCACGAGAATCGACGAAACTTGGTGTGAGTGTTTTTTATCACCCAAGGATGAACCATATTGAAAATCAGACGAATCGAAAAATATTTACTATGAGTTATTGCCCTTGTTCTTGTATTGTTTGTGGACACGATAGAGAGTTGGTTTCTTACTGGATTTTGACGAAACTTGGTGTGAGTGTTTGTAATCACCCAAGGATGAACCCTATTGAAATCAGATGAATCGGAAAATATTTACTATTAATTATTGCCCTTGTTCTTGAATTTTTTTTTGACACGATAGAGAGCTGGTTTCTTGATAGATTTTGACGAAACTTGGTGTGAGTGTTTGTAATCACCCAATGATGAACCCTATTGAAAATCAGACGAATCGAAAAATATTTACTATGAGTTGTTGCCCTTGTTCTTGAATTGTTTGTGGACACGATAGAGAGTTGGTTTCTTACTGGATTTTGACGAAACTAGGTGTGAGTGTTTGTAATCACCCAAGGATGAACCCTATTGAAAATCAGACGAATCGAAAAAAATGTACTTTGAGTTATTGCCCTTGTTCTTGAATTGTTTGTGGACACGATAGAGAGCTGGTTTCTTGATGCATTTTGACGAAACTTGGTGTGAGTGTTTGTAATCATCTAAGGATGAACCCTATCGAAAATCAGACGAATCGAAAAATATTTACTATGAGTTATTGCCCTTGTTCTTGAATTGTTTGTGGACACGATAGAGAGCTGGTTTCTTGATGGATTTTGACAAAACTTGGTGTGAGTGTTTGTAATCACCCAAGGATGAACCCTATTGAAAATCAGACGAATCGAAAAATATTTACCTTTGTTCTTTAATTGTTTGTGGACACGATAGAGAGATGGTTTCTTAATGGATTTTGACGAAACTTAGTGTGAGTGTTTTTAATCACCCAAGGATGAACCCTATTGAAAATCAGACGAATTGAAAAATATTTACTATGGGTTATGCCCTTGTTCTTGAATTGTTTGTGAACACGATAGAGAGTTGTTTTCTTGAGGGATTTTAACGAAACTTGGTGTGAGTGTTTGTAATCACCCAAGAATGAACCCTATTGTAAATCAGTCGAATCGAAAAATATTTACTATGAGTTATTGCCCTTGTTCTTGAATTGTTTGTGGACACGATAGAGAGCTGGTTTCTTGATGGATTTTGACGAAACTTGGTGTGAGTGTTTGTTTGCCTATTGAAAATCAGACGAATTGAAAAATATTTACTATGAGTTATTGCCCTTGTTCTTGAATTGTTTGTGGACACGATAGAGTGTGGACACGATAGTGAGCTGGTTTCTTGATTGATTTTGATGAAACTTGGTGTGAGTGTTTGTAATCACCCAAGGATGAACCCTATTGAAAATCAGACGAATCGAAAAATATTTACTATGAGTTATTGTCCTTGTTCTTGAATTGTTTGTGGACACGATAGAGAGCTGGTTTCTTGATGGATTTTGACGAAACTTGGTGTGAGTGTTTGTAATCACCCAAGGATGAACCCTATTGAAATCAGATGAATCGGAAAATATTTACTATGAATTATTGCCCTTGTTCTTGAATTTTTTTTGACACGATAGAGAGCTGGTTTCTTGATGGATTTTTACGAAACTTGGTGTGAGTGTTTGTAATCACCCAAGGATGAACCCTATTGAAAATCAGACGAATCAAAAAATATTTACTATGAGTTATTGCCTTTGTTCTTGAATTGTTTGTGGACACGATAGAGAGATGGTTTTTTGATGGATTTTGACGAAACTTGGTGTGAGTGCTTGTAATCACCCAAGGATGAACTCTATTGAAAATCAGACGAATCGAAAAATATTTACTATGAGTTATTGCCCTTGTTCTTGAATTGTTTGTGGACACGATAGAGAGCTGGTTTCTTAATGGATTTTGACGAAACTTGGTGTGGGTGTTTGTAATCACCCAAGGATGAACTCCAATGAAAATCATACGAATCGAAAAATATTTACTATGAGTTATTGCCCTTGTTCTTGAATTGTTGTGGACACGATAGAGAGCTGGTTTCTTGATGGATTTTGACGAAACTTAGTGTGAGTGTTTTTAATCACCCAAGGATGGACCCTATTGAAAATCAGACGAATCGAAAAATATTTACTATGAGTTATTGCTCTTGTTCTTGAATTGTTTGTGGACATGATATAGAGCTGGTTTCGTGATGGATTTTGACGAAACTTGGTGTGAGTGTTTGTAATCATCTAAGGATGAACCCTATTGAAAATCAGACGAATCGAAAAATATTTACTATGAGTTATTGCCCTTGTTCTTGAATTGTTTGTGGACACGATAGAGAGCTGGTTTCTTGATGGATTTTTACGAAACTTGGTGTGAGTGTTTGTTATCATCCAAGGATAAACTCTATATAGCCGTCGCCCCTTTCTGTCTGTCTGTCTGTCCGTCTGTCTATCTGTCTGTCTGTCCGAAAATATATAACTGTCTAAACACAAAGATTTGCCACTTGCTGCCACTCAAAAGATTCAATTCTATATGGATTAAAATTTAATGAAACTTGACATGTTAAATTAATCCCAATTGAATAAAAAGCTGTAAACAAAACCTAAGAAATATGAAAATTTCACTCTCAAAAACATTAATTTACTGATAACTCTTGTCAACCTCCCGGACAAATTAGCTGCCATTACAAATGTGGGCGTATTACGATGGCATCGCTATTTTTTTTTTAAACCATTTTTCTTTGAAGGAATTGTCATTAGTTATAATGAATTGATATTAAAGATAAATACTCGGAGTTGTAAATTATATCACTGGTTATCCATACAACGTGTTTTTGTCGGCTTATTTATAGATCAAACATTGTAGGCCTACACGAAAATAGGTGAAGCATTTTTTAGCCGTTGTCGAGTTTGTTAGGCCTACTCATGAATAGGGCGTCAAAGTGATTCATAAAGAAAATCGAAACAAGCCAATTTTAATTATTTTGTAGAATATCTGAGGAATCTTGTAAGACATAAATTTTTTTTTTCGTTTTTTAAATTTGACGAAAGGCCTATATAACCTTATATGCACGAATATAGGTAACACCACTGTATAGTTTTCGAGTATAATTTTCGAGTAATTAATAATAATTTTCAAGTTCCTATTTTTCAAGTTACTAAGTAGGCTATCATTTTCAAGTTACTAATTTTCGAGTGAAATGCTTTCATCTGATTGTCACACTAGGAGCTCTGAGAAAAACATGGTAGAGTCAATGTTGTCTGATAATTATTTTCTGTAATAGCGTTGTTCTCTCCCTTTGAACATTTGTGTTTCTCTTGTACATACGAAACTACGCATGATTCTTACATGGAAATAACACACACGAACGTAGTTCACAACTATTTTGAATCTCTTCCTCGACTTAATATTTCGATTTTTTAAAAGGCTAAAATATTTCTACTAAGCCTTCATATCACATCTAAAGGTTTAGAAATGGCTTTAAATGTTATTTGAAGAGATTTAAAGTGGCTGTAAACTACGTTCGTGTGTCATTTCCATATAAGAACTATGCGTAGTTTCGTATGTCTCTTGCGTTGATCTTGAAAGTAGGCTATAACTCATGAAAGTTAGAATTATATAGTGGTGTAACCCATTTTCGTGCATATAAGGATTCAACACCGAATTTCGTCAAAGTTGAAAAAAAAATTTATGTCTTAGAGGTTTCATCAGATATTCTACAAAATAATTAAAATTGGTTTGTTTCGATTTTCTTTAAGAATCCTTCACTTTGACCCATATTTCATGAGCAACCAACTCGGCAACGGCGGCAGAATGCGTCACCTATTTTCGTGTACAATGTTTGATCTATAAATAAGTCTAGAAAAACACTTTGTATGGATACCCGGTGGTATAATTCTCTTCTCTTAGTATTTATCTTAAATATCAATTCATTATAACTAGTAACAATTCCTAGAACTATGATTAAAAAAAAAATAGTGACTGACAAAATAAGATATGTAGCGTGATTTATTGCTAAAAGTCATCTAAACAACATAAGAATATATGGCCCACTTTGTGTTCCATAGACATTTTCTGCTGACACGGAATCCGCTATTTGATCACGTGACTTCATTCGTTGGACTACATTCTATCAGACAACACTTGGAATTCCGATTACTTCTTGGGATTATAAGGAAATTCGACCGATAAAAAATAATGACGTTTGATAATAACTGAAATCCGCCATTTTGTATTTGTCAAAGTATACATTAATACATTTTACCTTGCTTGAAACTATTGAATTCATTCTAATAGCTGAAATTTTAGAGATAACCCATGTTTATCAAAATAAGCAAATGCGGAGGTCACGCGAGGTCGCACATGTAAATTATTAATCATTTCCGGAAATGCACGAAAAATAGGTTAGCACGAAATTAGGTTACTTGACTCTACTTCATGAAAATTTTAAATTAATGGGCCACTCAACTTATTTTCGGAAAGGATAGCCTACTCTCCCATAATGCTATCTGATTTATTTCCCTTGAACCTTGAAATTGATTTCGTCTTATACCTTGACTGCAATCACCACATTTATTGTATCACGGAATGCAACGATTCGATTGGATTTTACGCCAGCGAATACAATCAACCAGGAAAAGAGGTTGGCCCGGCTTTGGTTACCCATTTTTTTTTTAGTTATGTACACTAGGCTATAACAGTTACAAATTGAGTAAGGTCTCCGTCACAATTGTACAAATTTGACCAGATGACTTTGTATAGTCAAAGATATCCATGCACATCTATGTTGTAGAGCTGTGGATATCTTATCTTTAGCTGTTTAGCTTGTAACTTGCAAAAAGGACAGTTGCTGACAGATTTTGATGAAACTTTGGTGAAATAATTACCACCTATACGGATATCGAAAATTTTCCATGCCGGTGTTGTGCTTCCATGCAGATTATGAGATGGATGTGGAATGTGAATTTTTATGACACCTCTTTTTAGCCTACTTAATTTCTCTCCACAATTTGCTGTTACTTATATAGATCAAAATAAGGTAGATCAAACGTTGAGGTTTTCCTGATCTGAGCTGTGAAATATTAAATGCTTCTTTCATTATATTTCATGTGTAAAAGACATTTTGAAGGGAAATATGAAACTCATATTTAAATCAGAAAGTGAAATTGAGTCCACTTTCAATCCTGAAAGAAAAGATAGATTATGTGTGGGAAGGAAAATTAAAACGTCGCTTCACTCGAAAAAAATTAAAATTCACCCTGCGAATATAAGGCTGTGTCGTTTTGTAGAAAATAATTAATCAAATTCATCGAATATATTGAACAATGACTGTAATAGCAAAAACAGTAGTGTGTCGTTCGTCACTAAATAACAAAGGATTGGGTAGTTTCTTTCCGTTTCTTCGTCGTTTCCTTGATTAGACCGAACGATGGTCTTCATTCAAAATTAGCTTGAGAGACCAACCGTCTGTCAAAAAGCAGAATGTAGCAGTTTGGCTGATGTTTCTCGGGTTTCGATGTGTTTTGTCGGTTGGCCACGTGTAAGTACCGGTGATATTAATCCTTGGAATAAAAACTGATTTTATTTCGGTTGAGATAATGATATTATGGTGAGCCTATTTAAATTGGTAATTCACAGAATATTTGTGTATGAAAATAAGGTAAAGGTCAATAGTTGGGAGTAATAATAATAATAGTAGAATATTTCTATCATATTGAAATTGCATCAATTGTTCATCTACAGCCATTAACACGATTTATGTATTTCTGATTGGAATATTTCACTTATGAAATTTGAAATTATTGAATTAAGCGTACAGACAAATAAGAGCGACACGCGACCAAAGCTGAAACGTTAAAAAAGACTTATCAAGGTGTGAAAACGAAATTTTAGCAGGTGCGAAGTGTAGCGTGAAAATTGCCATTAAGCAGTGTTTTATCAAGTAGAAGGTTGGCTGAAATAGAGTTAGTTTCCTATAGATCACATTACACCTTCATTATTATTCAGCCAAATAATTAGGAATTCCAATATTAATATCATCTCATATTTAATGATTTACTGATAAAATTATCATTTTAAATATATCTTCCTAAGGCTTTATTGTAAAATCAAGAACCATAGCATGAAAAATAAAGTGAATTAGTTCGATACTGTGCATACAGTGGACAGAATAATTAGTGATAAATCAGGTCACACAGTAGCAAATTAATATGATGCACAGATTTTGTTACATGTATTAGTCAAAGATAACATACAGGCTTTGCACGTTATAGATCCCTCAATAGTTGGTAATCGAAAAAGACCAAATTGTCCATTGCCCATCTTCATTATCCCAATTAGGTGCATTAAAGTAGTACAAAACTCAATTCATTTCATTGTCATTTTTATAGACGTCGCCCCTGTCCGTCCGTCCGTATGTCACACAATATAGAGAGTTGGTTTCTTGGTGAATTTTGATAAAACATGGTGTGAGTGTTCGTTATCACCCAAGGATGAAACTTATTGAAAATCAGACAAATCGAACAATATTTGATATCAGTTATTGCCCTTGTCCTTGAAAACTCGTTCAATTTTTAACTTGTGAAGGGCCTAGAAGACGCAATTCGTGATTTAGACGAAATGTGGTGAAATTATTAATAATTTCCCAATGATGTACCCTATAGATATTTAAAAAAAAAACTAAAAAGTATATATTATGAGTTATTGCCCTTGCTCTTGAAATCACATTCAAGGCACAATTCTGAACAGATTTTAAAGAAACTTGGTTGAATCACCCGAACCTTATTGAAAAGCAGAATATCAAAAAATATTTAATACGGGTTATTGCTCGTGATCAATTTTTAGCTCGTAAATTCAAGAATAAAAAATTCTGGACTGATTTAGACGAAACTTGTTGAAAATGAAAATAAAAGTCTTTGAATAAAGCTTGTGCTGTCTGAAAATGTCACTCTCGAAATATTTCATTTATTAATATAGCTCTTTTCAACCGCCCAGATGACTTTGCTGCCATTACTATGGTACGCGTATTACGATGGACCATCGGTATTTTTCCATTATATAGTGTCTCTAATTCTTTATTGCTAATCTTTTAGTTAAATCTACGCATTTTTCAGAGTTTTTATCATATTAGACGAAGTTTGAGACACACTTACTTTACTATTGTTGAAAGTGTTCTTGCAACAGGTGCAAAATAAAGCTGAATAAGGTTACTTTTAAATTGTATGAAACATATTCTTTAAGCATAATTATTGTGTACATCACTAACTATATAAAAATAACAGAACATCAGTCTATCACAGCTCATCAATTATTTAATAATATCATTTAAAATTTGTTAATTAAAAACTGTGATTATAATTATGCTGTTATTGACCAAGTGATGTACAGAATTGATATTCCACAGTTAGGTCATACAGTGACGTAATAAAGGTAACATCTTGTGAGTGAAATTAACTTGTTCTCACATCTCTTTATTTTTCTCTTCGCAAGCAGTTTATTGCATGTTTTGGTTTTAAACCAAAACCAGTCCAAAATGTATGGAAGCCAGCTGCGGCCATATTTACTCTCGACTTTGCTCCCATGAGAAAGCGAGGAAACTCGACTTCTCGCCCTGAAAAAGCTAGGAAAAAGACGAGGAAAAAGACGATGAAAAAGGCGAGATAAAAAGCGAGAAAGCGACGGTAAGAAAAGGCGAGGAAAAGGCGTCGCCCCTGTCCGTCTGTCCGTGCACATTTCTTGTATGCACGATAGAGGCTACAGCTTTAATTTTATCTTGATGAAACTTGGAATGCACGTATATATTGATGAGATCTCCGTCAAGTTCGAAATTGGTAATAAGGGGAAGAATGGTTTCAGAGTAATCCCCCTTGACTTAGTAAAAACGCGTTAAATTTCGCTTGTATGCACGTTAAAGGCTGCAATTTTTATCCATTCTTGATGAAACTTAGTATGCATGTATATATGGATGAGATCTTGGTCAAGTTCGAATTGGTAATAGTCAGATGAAAGGTTTCAGAGTTATTGTCTTTGACTTAGTAACAACGCTTTAAATTTGGCTTGTATGCACGATAAAGGCTGCAATTGTTTTCTAATCTTGATGAAACATAGTATGCGTGTACATACTGTTGAGATCTCGGTCAAGTTCGAAATTGGTAATAATCGGAAGAATGGTTTCAGAGTAATCCCCCTTGACTTATTAAAAATGCGTTAAATTTCGCTTGTATGCACGATAAAGGCTGCAATTTTTATCCATTCTTGATGAAACTTAGTATGCATGTATATATGGATGAGATCTTGGTCAAGTTCGAATTGGTAATAATCGGATGAAAGCCTTTCATTTAAAGGTTTCAGAGTTATTGCCCTTGACTTAGTAAAAACGCGTTAAATTTGGCTTGTATGCACGATAAAGGCTGCAATCGTTTTCTAATCTTGATGAAACATAGTATGCATGTACATACTGTTGAGATCTCGGTCAAGTTCGCACGATAAAGGCTGCAATTATTATCCATTCTTGATGAAACTTAGTATATGCATGTATATATGGATGAGATCTTGGTCAAGTTCGAATTGGTAATAATCGGATGAAAGGTTTCAGAGTTATTGCCCTTGACTTAGTAAAAACTTGGCTTGTAGTCATGGTACAGGGTGCAGTTTTTATCTGATCTCGATGAAACTAGGTATACATGTATAAATTGATGACATCTCAAGTTCAAAAATGGTAATAATTGGATGAATGGTTTTTGAGTTATTGCCCTTGAATCAATTCTTATTTGGCTTGTATGCCTGATAGAGACTACATTTTGTGTTCGATCTTGATGAAACTGGGTGTTAGGGTGTATTGAGACGAGTCTCAATGAAAGCACTGGCCTAGGTCACAGAGTAATAGATAAGTGTATTAATTATGTGAAAATTATGAGACCCAAGTAAAGCTTGAAATTAGTAACCATCGAATTATTGGTTTCACATATTAAACCACTACAGGCTTTGTTATCATTTCTGACAGCTGATAGTGGGCGTATGTTACATTGCCTGGCAAGCTTTCTTTTTATCCCCACTTTCTCGCCTTTTCCCTCGCTTTCTCCTTGCCTTTTCCTCGTATTCTCACCATTTTTACTTCCGCTTTTTCCTCGCCTTTTTTTACCCTCGCTTTGTCGTGCCTCGACTGCTTGTGGGACGAAGCCCAAAAATGCGTTGAACTCTTGTATTAATTGATATTTTATGATTTTCTAGATTATTATCTTTCTATAAACGCGTGTTTTTAACTTTAAAATTGTCAAACTTAAAACAAAAACAAATACAGAACAGGTTGTTCTCTTGAAATTTATTTTATTGATTATCTATTGTTAATTCGATCTACCAACTTATCATCTTCACAATGCCAAGCTATTACGAACTTCGTCTTATACCTTGAATGCAATAGCCCATCACGGAATGCAGCGATTTGAAAGTACATGTATGTAAATATTATGGCTTATTTTGTTTTTACAGATGTTCCGTCGAGAGCTCTGTTTGGCTGTATTATTTAGCGCACAATCCAATCAATTCGCTACATTTACAAACATGAGTGAAACAAGAAAGGTGACTATTGACGTCAAGGTATATATTAGATGAAGTTCGTAATAAAGTCTTTGAATGACGTTTAGCAATTGTGAGTACGATATAATAGACACAGCTTTATGGAACAACAATCACTGGATAAAGTTTTATACAACGTTTCGACGTGTTTCCCCGTTGTCCTCAGGCACGTAATGATAAGAAGTAATAAGCATTAATGTATATATAGTTTGCCCATTACTTCTTATAATTATGTCCCTGAGGACGACGGGGGAAAACACGTCGAAACGTTGCATAAAACTTTAACCAGTGATTGTTGTTCCATAAAGCTGTGTCTATATATAGAGTTCGTATTAGCTGCGAGATGCCACTTTATAGATAACATTATTTTCAGCTACCCTGACAATCTGTCGTCTAGAGAAAAATCAAGGACACTAATACTAGCTTTTTTGCAATCAATATTTTTTATCAAACCTAAATATATCATATTTTCTTGAGGAATTTTACTTTTTTATCGATTTATTTTTAAAGCGAAAATCCAGTATCTGTTTTGATTCATTCATAACTGCTAATAAAGATATCCGTCACAAAATATCTAATATTTTCTATCTATAAAACAGAACTTGAAACATGTTGTTTTAATATAATTCTGGATCTCTCTTATTGATGTATTGAGCACTATTTTAACAGTAAAAATATTTTATTTATTGTAAATGAGTTATATATAGGTATATCGCAATTTGGACCTATAATAGTTTCATTTGCTACCCATTGGTTATTAAACGAACATCAAAAATTGATTAGAAAAAAACGAAAATTGACAAGATCAACTGTTAATTAAATTTAGGAGCCCTTCAAACGAGGACAAATTTAGCACTTTGGAAAGGTATAAGTTGGAAAAGGTTTAAGTAGGCAATTTCTACAATTCCTATGCGTAGAAAAAGAAAACGGTCAAGTAACATCATCAGATCAAATTTTTAGGTAACTGTAATAATTTGCACAATGAAAATACAAGTCAGTGACGATTTCATAATTTATTCCGGAAATCCATAACTGTGTATATACTTTTTTTTTTAATCTATCCTCTTAATATATCGAACAATTTCATCAAATGAATCTTTAGTTTTAGAACGAAACCCATTGTAGAGTATGTCCAGATTAATTCACACCAAACATACAAGGAAAATGAGGGATCATTCATAAATTATTATATGTGGAATCCAGTATGAAAGGAAATGTCAATCAAATGATTTGGTGTGTCACCAAGGGGAATCCAGGCAGATTATTAGTTTATTCTTTAACTGAAACCAAAGAAATTGATACAAAGCTTTTGAATTTTATCTTTTATCAGTTTGAATACATAATGCACAATGTGCGATGAGCTTATGACAAATTAGTTGTGTTTTCGTTTTGGCCAGATGGACCTGAAATGTTAATTATAACATCAACGCAAATATGGATTAAAAAAGGAGAAAAAACTTCGCCTTGACTGACACCTTAGTGTGATTAATGAAAAAATTGATGGTTTGCTCTTTTTTCAACGTCATTCATTTTCTTATCAAGATAATAATGAAATATGATTAAGAATGCTTTATTCCAAGCTGGTACAGATACGAATTTCCAACTTTTAATACAAATTGAGAATCTGTTGAAATTATAACTTAAGACATTCTACCATTTGGGAAATAATTCTACAATTTTATTTCTAAAATTATTACATACATTTTGTAGTTTATATAGCCTTGGAATCGCCTAAATTATTAATTAATAGTTTCTCCAGTGTAGAGTTCTATATATTTTATATGACTCATGTTATTTTGTAGCAACTTTCTTTTGACTGTCTTTTATTAACTATCCCATGTCTTCTTGTGTTCAACCGACAATTCCTTACTTTTAATCGATCAAATTTAATGTCATTGTTCAGTCGACAGATGCGGTCGTGCTTAAGGCCCTTGTCTTTGATAACAAAAAGTTTTGTGTAACCGCGAATGGTCATGACGCATCTTAATAGGCAGCGTCTTAAGACAAATAACCCCCCATTTTCTCTCATTTACTTGACAACATTTTAAATCATGCTTATTAACTTGATTAACCTTCGAAAAGTTACAAAAATTGATCTTAAACAAAGTTTTTAATATTTTTAATTTTGAAATATCACAAAGAGTAAATTAACGTATATATAGGGCCTAGCAATAATTTACAAAAAGTGTTTTGGCTTCTAACAGTAGAAAAACCCCTAAATTACAACAATTACAGATTTTAGTAGAGAATTTTTACTGTATCAATGTAAATGGCAACTAGAGCTTTGGAATTGTAATATGGAAAGGTCTACTTATGGAAATATCAGCAACATTGCTTTATCGATAAAGTATGACAAGAAAACCAAATAGTTACAATTTTCAGATTTTTCTAATTTAAATTGATTGTTCTCTTGAGGTTTCAATCCCTTGTTGTATTTTTTATGAACTAAACCAAAATTATATGAGGTAATATTGTTTGCTCTGCGTCGTTGCGCTTTCGGAATTGCCCGGAGCGACTTGGCATCAATTAATTTTGTAATCAATGGAATCATAGTGAGAGGGAACACAAAGACGGGTCTCGAGAGTCAGAGACAAATTAATGTGATAAACTTCCTAATTACCGCAAAGTTCCTTCCACAAAAGGCTGGGTTACAATGAGCTGACCTAGAAGTGATTTCTGATATTGAAGGTCGACAAGGGAAACTAAACGGGCCAGTAAGTTTAACCCCCGGAGTTTAACCCTTGTAACGTGTAACATATGCATTGATTCATTTTCTCCTCAATTTCAGAATAAATGACAAATTGTCGTCCCATTTTAAGAAGTGTTATGTTTTATTGATCCATATTTTCAGAGAAAGTTCTCCCAAAGTTTTTGGGCTTTTGCCTTACTTGACTCTTAACATAACTTAACTAATAAAGAGCCGTTTTGTGCATATCTGGTGGGTTTGATTTAAGTTTATCGAAAACAAAAGTGCAATAAGAAATAATTTCCAAAATGGATGTTGAATGTTATATATTTGCTTTATTCTACTATTGTTTGAAAATTCATATTAATTCTGTACAACACTAAAACTTATGTAAAGTTAGTTTAATAATTATTCATTTATTAATGTCGAAATGACATTTTGAAATCGTAGCCATAATTTTGATAAATACATATAGGCCTACTTTTATATCATATAGAGCTACAGTGTGATGACTGACTTTGGTTTTGAGGAGTGTTGTCAGGAAGTAAGTATTTAAAGGTACATAATAAAATAAACCTACAAACCACAAGTTAACTGCGCAATAAATGAAAACAAAGAATATATTTGTGGTACAGCGAATTTAGGTAAGTAAGTGCATTTATTTAAAATACTCGTTTACCCTGAAAAATTTTCAAAGTATATTATAAAAAAAACAGTTCGTTTCCTTGTGAAAACAAACAAGAAAAAATAGATAGGCATATAATTCGGCATGTCATGACTGTGCTTAGTTCAAACAGTTACGTACCCAATCGTTAAGCGGGCACAAGGTCTACTGTGAAAGTCACTCTTACGTTGTTCAAGGAATACTACCTCTTAGAATGTAGGCCTACATGAAATTTAAAAATTCAACCATGGTCAATAAGAGTAGGCCTATCATTTTGATTCTCCAGGTGCCAGTTTCAGTCAGTGCACTGATGAACATGGATTCATTTTGGCCATGTTTATAAATTTTTTATTTTTTGTTCATTCTAAAAGATAGTATCAGCTTCGGAGAAATTAGCCAGATTTTTTTTTTTTGAATAATTAGATAATTTAAATATAAAAGACTGTAATGTTATGCTAATATTCATTTGAGAGAATCATACAAGTGAAATTATGATCAAAATTGAAATAATACAAATTAATTGTTATCATGTTTGAATTCATTTAGAGTTCAATATGCAGATGAAAAACTATTAAAAAAGTAAATTTACTGTTTGTAACATATTGGACAGAATTAATTCCTTTTGATCATGGTCATTCAATATTTTATTTATTTGAATGACCACCAAGATAATTCAACACTTGTTTCATTAAAAATATTAATTGATTTTCTCAAATGAGTATAAATATGAGTGGAATAAAAGAATACCACAGTTCCAGTTATTTTCCATCTTGCATCTCGTATGTATATTTGAATCTTAACTAACTAGTTAAGGAGAACAAATAAAGTATAGTTGATATTTGAAAAGAAGTCTTAAGAATATACGGGAGCTGGGACGTTAGAAGACCCCCATATATATTATTCCAGGAAATAAAATATAAAAAAAACTCTTTATTTGTTTTGATTTGTTTATTTATAACTTGTCATTTGTATAACCTTCAAAAACAATTACATATTTAGAAAGGCGCACCAATTATATATTTTAACTGCCATTTCACATATATTATCAACAGGTATATTTATGGGTCTAACTTATTAACAGTAACAACCACAATCAACTGAAACTACTTGTGGTGTTTTTTTTGGGGGTTTTGTTTTATTGGTGTTTAGTTGTGCTGGTGTTGTTGTAATGGTTAATTAGTTAGACCACATTTCATGTGAGTGCCTACTGTCTGAATCAGTTTACTTAAATCATGAAACAAAAATTTTTTGATGGTGGTTATTTGCAGTATTCTTAAAAAAGTCATCATTCAAAAAGATATTATGAAATAAGCCTTTGTGTGACAAGGTGCCAAAATAATAAACTTGAGCATTTGACACATAAAAAGTTTTGTTGTCAAAACTGTTCACAAACATTTTCATTTCGTGTAAATACTATAAACGTCACAATTAATATAAAGAATAGACATTAATAAAGTGAAAAGTACAATTTCATTTTCATAAGAACTGACCTTGAATCCTTCAACTGTAGAACTAGTCCTATATCTTTTTACAATTCACATGTAAACTCTTACTTTTTAATCTAAGACACTTCAATATATATATATACCAAAACTAGGCTAAGCCTACCAATTCACATTCTTGTATACAAAAATATACATAAAAATTATAGAAAAATATCACTTTCTCTTCAAAATGGACAAAACCTTCCACTTATGAAATATAATAATAATAATAATATGGACAAACTATTGACAAACAAACATGATAGACAATAGGAATGGCTATAAAACTGATTCCTTTAAATAAAATAATGATCAGTATAATGATCATAATACCTATAAATTGATTGCATTGTTTGACATTAGTATATAGGACTAACAGTCCCAATCTAATTCAAATTAATTACTTGCATACTAAACTGACAAAACAGCTACATCTTTCAGTGTACAGTCAGTGGAATATGTGGTTTGCTGCATTCATGTAAGAACACTCTTATTTATCAATACATACTTATGTGGTGATCCTTGAATGAACTTCAGAATCTGTATTTAATTATTGCACAGTAATTGCATTGTAAGTAGAAAGATATTCTCCATATTAGGAGATAGAAATAGATGATTAGTAGGCCTAATGAGATTAGAGTAATCAAGTGACATAGTACTAAGTAAGGTCTATGTTGCACTATGAAGTGGCAATTGAAGTTGTGTTCTCTAGTAATAGAGGTGATATCTACCTACATACAAAATTACTCATAATTACTCATACCATTTGATTACCTTACAATACAACATCATTAAACCTAGCCTTATACTAATAACAAGATAGACCTGCTGTAATACAGTTTTCAAGGATCACCCAATTTAATTAAACCCTTGGTAATGTCTTAATCATAGCATTTCCACTCCCTTTGATAGAACTCATTTTATCTTATCTTTGGTATAGAACATAATAATAATAATTTCGATATATTTATACATAATTGTGGTTCAGTTTAAAGATAGGTTATCCCCACCTTATTGTTATTTGGTATGAAATAATTGAATATATCCAAATATGATATAAGTTAAAGGAGTACACGCTGCACATACATATAATACAAACACAATCATAAAAATTCACAAATAATTACATTAAGGCATTAAATATTTCAAAACAATTTTAACAAATAACATAGTGCATGGAAGTTCTGATTAAGATGCTAAGCCATAAAGATATAAAGCATGATGTGAAATGTACACAAGGCATTAATACCAAAGGCATGCTTAAAATTGAGCACTTTCAAAAATTGACACTTTGCTTCCATATACTCTAGTTTGTCTCCAAAATGTGCAACTGCAAATGGCATTTCTCAGACACATTCACAAAATGAGAGAAATAGCTGATTGAACAGTTCTAACACAATCTCTCTTTGGTATATAATAATTATAGCACTTTGGTAACAATTAACAAAACCTCTGGTCAGAGTATAAAACAACTGATATGCTCTCACAAGTCCCTCTAACTTGCTATTTCCATTTGATTCAAACATTTTAAAAACTTCAATCAATAAGGTCTCCACACAGAACTATGTTCAGGGTCATTTATTCGTCTTGGTGGAGATTTTGATGATGATCTTTGTGGTGGTCTAGATAGTATAATATCCCTTGATGAATCAGAAGATGATGTTCCCTCTTCCATCATTTCTTCTTCCCTCATTTGTAATGAAGTAGAACCTTCTAGAGCTAAGCGAGCTGTTGGGGAAACAGGAACTGGTTTTTCTAATCTTGTAGAAGGTTCACCAGATCTCTGTCCAAGTACCTCATATGTCCTCATCTCCCCAGTTGGTAAATATAGTCGTGTTTGATATTGAGATGAGTTGGATGAATAAAGATGTGGATACAGGAATGTCGGAGGTAAAACTCTAGCTGGAGGACTACTAAGATATGGTGATGACGTTAGACCACTTGGTGGACTAATTCGACTAAAGAAATCATGTGGTGACATTGGAGTATAGCTACCATGTGTCATTGGTATGGGTAATGTGGATATGGCACGACTTTCTTCTAGAATAGATAAATTAGAACTACTAGCTGTATAGGGTAAGGTTTGGGGTGGTATAAATAATGATCTAGTATCATAAATAGGTTCACTCATTCTATGATCTGTAAGTCGGACATCAGCAGATGTGGTGTATTGAGATTGTAAGACTAGTGGTAACTGGGACTGTGATAATCTAGACTCATGTAAGACTGAATAATCTGGTCTAGTCACGTCTGGTAATATTGGTAGACGTCTGTCAGGATGTAAAATACTAGTTGTTATTACAGACTGGATATCTGTGACTGGGGGTGGTGGAACTGCTGATAATCTGCTATCAGCTTCTCGAGATTCAATAGTTGTAGGGCGTGCTGAAATGACCAAATTAAAGTTGTTCAATAATCAACATTATCTTGGATACAAAAAAATATCAGAGTTCTGAGTAGAATATGATAATAACATGTTGGTTTCTAATAACCATCCAATTACACAAAAAAGATACAATCTTTAATTAAGGTAGTATTGATAATGATTTAAGCTGAGTAATCTGAGAAAAAGCTTCATCAGTTCATTTTCTTTAAGGCAAATTTATTGGTAAAATACTAGTTAAAGAAGCAAACAACTGATACCAGTTTCATTAAAGAAACATCTATATTACATTTTACTAACATTACTGTCAAATGCAACTAGATAATAATACATTTACATGCTAATTTTTCTCATTTACTATCATTGTTTCAAATGGATCTATGAAGAATGGTGTTTTTTTTTCTTTATTCCAATTTAATCTCAGCTACCTTATTTAACGAAATTTTGTTTTTGCAAATATAAAACCTAAAGCAAATAGACAATTTTTTGTCATCTGTCACATGACTCTTTTTTCATCAAATATCAAGGCTTCATTGTATAACCTTGCCTGAAGCCATATTTGTCAAATTATGGTTTGTGGGTAGCCATGTTTTTAGAATATAAAATTTGATGATAAAGGTAATGAGTACAGATATTAAACACTCAATAACCTACCCGGTAAAGGAGTGACTCGTATAGGTTGGGATTGACTTAGTAAAGGTGATGTATGACTGGATACACTATAATCTTTTGTTGTATGAGATAAAGTGTCGTACCACAACCCTCGGTTAGCATCTGATAATTTATCTATAAAATACAAGTAAACATAGTTATTACTGATTGATTTCTTAAAATTTTAAATACACAAAATTTATTTAAAGAGATTGAAATCCTCTCCAAATCAATTTTTCATAAAATCGACTATTTAGACGCTAAATATCAAAAACGAGAGTTTACCTGCTTGTGAACGTAAACCATTCGAATTTGTTTGAATTTCTGAAGCTTGTGTGGTTTCACGACGTAATAATTCTAATTCTGCTAGATGTAAAAATCTTCGATCAGCTAATGGATCTGATAATGTGGTTCTTGGAATATTTAAATCTAATGGTCCAGGTCTAAGTGGTATTCTTCTGTCATCAGTATGTATAAGTTCTAGAGACGAAAGTAAATAATAAATAAAGGCCATATTGGGATGTCACATATTTGATGATTTTTCATTATATTTTGAGGATTTTAAAATGAATGATTAAATAAACAAATCATGGCATTAATCATATAAACACAACATACAATTTACAAAAATACCTGCTGATATTGAAAGCATATGAAAAATAAAAGATGATATTTGACAACAATGAAAATCAGTCTTCATACAACTTTGATTAATTAAAATTGTCTGGAAGAAGTAACTTGTCAAGATTGAATTTGATTAATGAGTGTTTTCAAGCTATATTATTCCTATGTTTAATTATAATATAGAAATTATTCTATACACACTGATTATTAAAATGCTATCAGTAATGGTAAAAAATGATAAAGAACTATATCAATATGGCAGAATGATATCCAGTATTATATTTATCAAATGGCATGAAGGTATTTAGACACGAGAATTAATGATATCAATACTAAGGTACATATTTTATTGATATATGGGCGTGTATAAAGCTGCAGTGTAAAGCAGGTGAAACAATTCAAGTTTAAATGATGTGATTGGCAATTGACAGTTTCCTGTGTAGTATTAGTCAGCTACCCTTATCATAGCCTCTCTCAATAACCACAATTACTTTTTATCCTCTATTCTCTTCCACTAATCAAATGTCACTTTTCCCCACTGACTTGTGAAAATGTAAAAATAATGTGAAAATAGAACAATCAAGTTTTCTTTTCATCAAGTTTATTGCTCAAAATATTATTTTAAAATAACCATTAAATATAATGTTTTGAATTATTTGTAAATTTGATGTGTAATCATTGGTTAAAGAAAACAATCCATTTCATACCATAAATTTATTACATTACACTTAAAATTATTCTGAAAAATTTATACTTGATTTGAAGTTATAAAAACGGCATGCGTTAAGTGAGTTTGGAAGACTTGTAAAGATTAATAATAAAATATTTTATAAGTAGAAAGACATGAAAAATCATTTAACTGACAACATGCCAAGCTGTTTAAAAGAAAAACTTGATAATAAGATTTCTTTTGATAACATTGAGGTTTCATTCTAATCATATTAACAATGTCACATTTTTGTTTTTTTTACTATTTAAATTCTTAAAAACCATCTTTTCTCTCAGTATTAATTGTTCAGATCAAATATGTCATGACCTGTTCATTTCACTACTACAAGAGTCAATTAATCTAGCCTCACAAAACAGTATAAGATATTTTTTTATACCACTCTACATTTCTTTAAATTCAGTTCCCAATTCACAAATTAAAAATTTCAATCCTTAATTCCCTGTCCAAAGACATAGCTTCCTAGTTCAACTGAATAAATTTTAAATATACGGCAGACAGAAATTAATTTGATAGCAGAATGTTAAGACTACCATACATGGGAGACTGGGAGGTTGGTGCCCTATCAATATGTTTTAGGAATAACAATTTCAGGCGAAGGCTTGAGTCACATTTTAACAAATAAGATGAGAGCAATATTGTAAGATCCTTAAAAAGCTTGGGCTCCATCTATGGGTACAACATCAAGAAGTAAAATAAACTTAAAAAATTGCTTACATAAAGCAGCAGAAATGATAAAGCTGACAACATCAAGATGAATGGAAACCTAACATACCCTTGGAAAAATGTTTGAGTATACCGATTGGAAAATTAAATCCATCCTTACTTGTTTTACATCTTGGCTCTCTTGGACCATCTACAGTCACTTTGATAGCTTTGTTATAAGAAGCTATTTGTGGTGGGTTTGATGACACTGTTATAGTTAAAGTGAATGTTTTACCTGAAAAACATAGAAAATTTCAAACTCATAATACAAAAAAATCACATCAAAAGTTTAGTCAAAATTTTGACTTTTCAACTTTTGACAAAAAATGTCAGTAAATAACCTATTTCAAATATAGTATTTAACTCTTCAAAAATTTAAATATTGTTCTGATTTATAATATACACTTTGGGCATATATTAACACTACTAAGGTGGAATGGAATAAACAATCAAATCATCCGTTTGATAGCTTCCATGTAATACATATAATTATACCTCGGTACCTCCATCTTACATTACTTTTCTGATAAAATATGTAATGAGATAGGATATAAAAAGCCTCAAAAGGTCTAATCTAACATATTTAAACTTGTTGTAAGGGTAGGCACCTACAGAGAACCTCTTGAAAGACTTGTACCTATTTCTGCAAATGGAAATTCAAGCCCTACAATCTGCCCCCTATTTGTACTCCCAGCTTCTGGTTTTATCTTGATCACAATAGGACATAAAAACCTCACAGTAAAGAGAATCAAGAGCAAAGTTGCTCCACAAAGCAGACAGGACTAAATTTCTCTTATTTTGGATTCATAGTAATGTTTGCTCCTTGTGAAACATCAATTCACTAAGGTTCTTTTTTTACTAGAATATTTTGTCTGAAACTGCAGAAGACAGTCTGTTGCTGGTCAATTAACATGAATTGTTTATCAAGGTTTCAATCATCTCTAACCTTCATCATTACATTGTTTGATGATGCTGATTAATTTTACCATGATAAGATCACTTTAACCTTTAAATACAATCAAACCTAGGCTTTATCACAAAGACACCTTGCCTCTTTATAATTTATTTATAAGCTTCAGACAATATCTAATTATTTATTTATCTAACCTGTTCAGGATTTCTTTTTTTTATTAAAAGATAAAGATCAGTGTGCATTAGACATGTATTGATAACACAAAAACAATTTTATAACTGCATACTTTTTAATCATAGTCAAGAGCTTTCAAAATTTCTAAAACAATTGAAACAGATTTTCCTTAATTTTACATAAATTTTAATAATTTTAAAGATGAAGCCAAGAGTCACTTTCAAAGCTTTGTTTTAACTTTATTTCAGCATAAATTTCAATTTATAAGAATAATTGATAAGATAGCTTCTATTTGAAGGACATAAATATAAAAGACAGTTATGTTATGAATTCTTTCAATTTTCAGTTGGATATTTGAAATATTTTAAAGTATTAGAAATGAATTTGCAAGAAATAAAAAGATTTGTTAGAAACTGGGGTTCACAGACAGTGTTAATTCTACATGTAAAAACTGACATATCAAATATTAGACAGTGACTGCCTGTTAAACTAAACAGTTGTACAAATATCCAACCAGGCTTGATCAGCTTGTTACTTTCTTTGTTCCTCTGTCAACAATTATGATTGAAGAGTCAAAGGTCGTCACCCATGTCGAAGGTCGAATTAATAGGACTTGGCCTCATGTTGAGGGCACAAAGAATTAGTCTTAATTAGCTTAAAAGTCTGAGCAGTCACATCCCTCAGCTTCTAGCATATTGATTCATGTCAAGTGTATCAAATATAATTACTGCATGCTAACTTCTCTTAAACATCTTCTCACCCATTTTATCGTCTTAAAGAAAAGACTAATTTTCATACAAATTGGCTTCATTGAAACATCCTTGAAGATATTGTGAGAACCTAGATAGATTAACCTTCTAATAAATAACAGATTCTTGACTTCAACATTTGTTAAAAGATAGAAAAAATCCTTCAATATTCATATCTTAGATAAATTCTGAACAACCTCCAAGCTATTGGAAAGCTCAATAAATAAACAACTAAGTCAACTAAGTGATTTCACCACCTACAGGAATGACCTACTAATTACTAGTACAAGAACTGAAACCACAAATCATAAATTCAAATCAACAAAATTCTTAATGATTATATCACAATAATAATGTAATGACATTAGATGACAGCTATAAACAAAACACTCCATAGAAATCACTTCTATTTGTTATTCACTTTAATATATGAAAAATTTATAGCATTAACACCTACATTTAAATTTCATCATATAAAATAATCAATTGTACATAATTTGAAAGATTGCGAAATTCCTGCAAACAGATTGTGTTAGAGATGATATCTGCCACCTATACTAGTTGAAATACCATGATAGTGTGGTATTAGGTTAATATGTTCTATATTTCACAATACTTATATACACCTACAATATTATTGATTTTCTCTCTAATTATACTATTATTAACCTACACTCAGACAAATACAGTGTTTTTTAATCTCTAACCTTGATTCTATTATTATTGTAAAATTTGAAATCTCATCTTTTCTCTTGATGAATGACATTTGAAATCAATGTCAAAAACAAATACCCAACAAGAACAAGCATTCTGGAAACTACATGTGTTAACTTTCTGCACTGATTTTGAATCTTTCCACCGAATCATAAACTTTTACCATTACTAGATGAGAGACTATCTCAGATTAACTCTGAAATGCATTGGTCAAGGAAAAACAATAGTTTTCTTCTCTTTAAAGGATAAGCAAAATCCAACCTCCAGTTCTCCTTTTATTCTATAAAAAGTGTTAGAAGTAGAAGATTGTCCAGGTGGTTATTAAAATCCGAATAAACAGTTATAAATGACACCATTATAATATTGGTAATGTGTGGATGTAATGTTACTATTTAGACAACTATATCTTTTTACAGAAATGTTGCACAAACAAAAAGCAACCAAAATAGCAGTAGAAATGAAAATCATTAAAGAAATGCCTTTTGTGTTTCTAAGATGCAGACAAAACAACTCCATTTTCATCATCTTGTGTTCAAAATAGAAAAAAAATTTGAATTTAGATTATAATCCTAATCCTAATCTGATAAAATTCCATAAAAAGGGAATCAAGCAATTGTTTGTATTGTACAAGAAAGCGGGAGATCTTTGTAAAATAAAACTATATTCAGTCAGACACAGTGAATATATTTAGTTAAAATAATATAAAAACAGTGACAGGTGGACAATCATTATATCTCATTATATTAATAAATATTTTAACAAGTATCCATACTAGCTCAACATCAACCTCTAAAATTGACTATGTTTGTTTTAATTAAGGAGGTTTTTTCAAGATGGTTGATGGTGGATCCACAATATTGACCAATACAATTATTTACTGTGTATCTAAAGCCAAGACTTTTCTTCTTTGAAGTGAAAATAAAACAGAAAGTGTAGGGTTCTAGCACATCTGGTATGAAAGGTCTGCTTTGTTAGTCTTCACTGATTTTTTGTCAACCTCTTTCTTTGTAAAGATCTTATTGTTATGCAAGACAAAGTCATCAACTGGAGGCAATTTAAACACATGGGTTTTTCTTCAATGGCCCAGTCCTCACACAAGTTCCTTAATCAATCAAGTCAAAGAAAAATGGTGGAGTGTCTTTGTCCACTGATTTTGTTGACATGTCATATTTTTATGACAGTAAGAAGGAAATAGAGGTGACAGTAACACTTGAAAAACAATTGTTGTGTAAATGACTAATAACAACAAATCTATAAAAATTTATATGCATGAAATTAAAATTTTCAGGCATATTAGTATTCATATTAAACTTTAATTGAAGGTGAAATAATTTGATTGAATTTATTTAAATTTAAGATGAATGGGCAATTCAGTGCAATTAATGGCAATTTCCAAAATGCATTTATAAACGTTCTGCTTTTGTCCTAAATCAATGTACAGAAGATGTATGCTTGAAATAATCAGCACAGATAATTATGCATATGATTTGGTTAAGGTGCAAAAGGCAATTATAAAACAATATATAATGGGTTATGAAAGGACAGAGTGTGCAGTACCTTATTTAATACAAGCTTTAATGTGAACTAGATCAAAAGTTGTCTAATAAAAAAACGATATCTTTATTGTTAAGAAGGATGTCACTTTATCCCTTCCCTTCAATATGCTAATCTTATAAAACCTTTGTCAGTCCTGTATCTTCAAATATAGTTAACACAAAAACATAAAACATCAAAACCAGTGAAAAAACTTAGACCTAATCCTCACTCGTCTACTGACATTTTTTATCTGAGAACTGCAAGTTGGCGGATATTTAAGTGAGAAATGTTGAGCTGACAAACAAATTGTGTTGAATTGAGATTAAAAGTAGTGTTCAAAGACACAATCTATGCGGGTGATGCATGTATCAATATCTGTCATATTTACACAGTATGCCAGTTTGATGCCAAAACACTTCATCTATTCTAATCATTACTGATTTCCTTTTGGCAAACACGTATTTGCAGGTGTTGCAGCAAGCAAAAAAAAAAATGAAATAGATGTGCACAGTTTTATCTAAATTAAATCAGCAATTCAAAAAGTTGTTATAATGGCTTTTAGATTTCCTCATTAATTTGAAAAAATAATCAAGTTTTCAATGAGATAGCATCATTCACCACATAAAAAGGATGTGTAGCCAAGATCTAACCTATAACAAGACGTAAGGCTAGTTAAATTTCCAAAGAATAAATTATTTCGATTTTTATGTGTCTCAGAAAATGAAGAATATCATATTTGATCAAATCTTATAAATCTTCATTGATACTTTTTGAGGACATTAGGAATAGTTTTGTTGCATATTGCTTTTTATGATTTCAATATTTTACTATAGCGGGTATGAGCTACTTTTACCTACAGAGCTTGAATTTATTTCATGACATATTTTAGATACATTAATGGATATAGAAATCGATTCCTTTAACTGGAGAATTTTTTGTGCATTTCACTGTTATGTAAATAAAATTTGTAGGTGTGTCGCATTCAATTCAAATTACTATCTGTTAGTTTACTCATTCAAAGTCATAGCCAATAATGGAATCCGTTGAAAATAATTCCGAACAGAACATCAAAACATGGTCATGTATATACAGTACTTGTGCTTTGGTTATACAATTCTACAAAATATAATGAAATGGTAAGTTTTATATGTGGATTCCTAAGTCTAGAATAAATTATCAATTTCAGAAGATCTCCACCAAATTCAATATGTAAAAAAGTATTTAAATAAACCAATATATATTATATATTAAAGAACATTAAAAAAGAGAAAAATACAAAGCATTGTGTGACTATCATCACAGTGGGTGACCACACAAACCATGAACCATTAAATTCTTTCTGTTAAAATGTCTCTTTCTAAGCCACAAGACCAGAAGGCGATCACACTTTCTATTCTCCTAGCTCCATAATCTTACACCATGAACAAATAAAATTAAAATCCCCACTGAAACCACCATTTTTCATCATTCTCAATTTAAAGATGTTATTTGATATTTTAATGATAAGTTCTGTTGCATGGTAATTCTTCTGTGTCAAGTGAAAACAATAGCATTGTTGAATATAAGGTGCAGCACTTATTAAATCAAATCTCTTGATTCAATTAGTTTGAACTTTAAAAGGCAAATTTCAAGATACATTTAGGGAGTGTAAACAAGCTCAAGAGGTTTAGTAAGATAGTTCAAGTTATAAGTTAAAATTGTAAAATTAAACAAAGATTCTACATAAGTGACCCTTCTGAACTGTGAGAAAAAATATCTCATGATTCCAATATTTTCATATGATTTGCCTATGATCTCCACCGTCAGTTTTTAACCCTGTTCACCCATCATACGTTTTCAAATTCTAGCTAGTTAAACTTTAGATCATCTAGTGGCAATAACATTAAATAATATAAACATGTAAAGAGCAGAAAAAACAGAAAATACTAACCACAATCATAACACTGTATAATATAAACATTCATTATTTTAACCTAGAGAGACCAATGTGAAATAATACACAGATACATTATTACCTATTGACCACTGTGAAATATACAGCATTATTACCTATAGACTACTCTGAAATAATACACAGATACATTATTAACTTATAGACCACTGTGAAATATACATGATACATTATTACCTTATAGACCACTCTGAAATAATACACAGATGCATTATTACCTATTGACCAATGTGAAATATACATCATACATTATTACCTATAGACTACTGTGAAATAATACACAGATACATTATTACCTTATAGACCACTGTGAAATATACATGATACATTATTACCTTATAGACCACTGTGAAATAATACACAGATACATTATTACCTTATTGACCACTGTAAAATATACATCATAAATTACTACCTGCAAACCACATCATATGGAATATCTTAACTACTACAGACCACAATTCAAAACACATGTATTACTATATACCACATTTACTATACAGACCCCATAATCTAGTGCCATAAACCACACTATAATTATTTGCCACAAATGTGATATGAATTACATATCAAACATCTTAATCATGCTATATTACTTTGCATATCAAGTACAAATTATTATCTATATTAGAAGAACTTATCATATCAATGTGATCAATTTACTACAGACCACAATTCAATACATGTATATACATAATATGAAATATAATATTTTACAAGAACAACTAATAATCTATTGACCACACTTAACACTATGAAAATCAGTGTCTTGGATTGATGATGTAATCTTTTTACACATTTCACTTAAATTCCTGTCAGGAAATAAGTAAACTCTCCCCTTCTCTTCCCTCACTTTATCTGACTCCCTAGATCACTTAAGTTATTATTTACATTGACACGCTTGTGTTATTCATTTATCAATTTATATGAATTAGAAACTTTACATATTCCATTTCTGATGGATTTGGGCTGATGGATTTGGGCTGATGGATTTGGGCTGAGAGAAGTCACTTACATCAGTGAGTGGGCTTTAAAATAATGTCTATATTTGAATGGAGAAAATAAGCTAGGTAAGGCGTATTTGTCACTAAGTACACATAAAATGCTTTTTTTTTTAAATGACTAAAAGAGAAATACTACCGGAACACCCACGTATAGTGTACTGTTAACAACGTAGTTTAGAATTGATTATATTGGTATGATAAGTCTATAACAGTAATATCAAGATAAACCCTCTATTGTTGTGGTAAATAAACTTGACTAAAATACATGTTATTACATCCAGGTTGTTATACACTATGTTAAACTAGCCAGAAATAACTAGGAAATAAAAAATAATGTTTGATATGTCTGTCATGGTTACACTAACTGTATATTTACTCTTACGGCACATTATAGGTCAATTGTCATACGTAAACACATTTTACAAAAAAATTGTTTATTGTTTGAATACCGAAAAAGTTTGAGAAAAGTTGAAAAAGATTTGTACTGACTTACCTCGACCACTGCGACCCACAAATCTTAAATCATTAAATTTGGCCACTCTGTTCTTCATATAGGCTGTATAATTCCTAATTTCACCACAAAAGTTCTCATCATTTCCAGCACGTATAATAACTTTAGTTCCATCTTTGACATCTCCTAATGACACTACTTTGAAGGCAACAGGTAACGTCTTGTTTGATCTCCAATGTGATGGCAGGACAGAACACACAAAATTTGGACTACCAGTTCGTACTAATTCTCCAGGATGTTCCCCCAGGATGGAAGATAATGGTCTGTCACCTGGGAACACATCTCCCATGGCACTATGAGCGTCTGGGAACGGTGTCAAACCGTTCAAATCTGTAGGTAAATGCATGAAGTTAAAATAATATTACTATACCACACAACGATATGTTAGAGAACTGGTTGATGTGGTTTTGTGAATGAGCCAAAGTATGTGGTTATAGTTATAAGCCACTCCTATAATTCATGACTCAACTTAACTCTAGCCAACCTGAGACTCGACTGCCTTCTCATGAATATTCACATTATTGATTTTAACTGTTTACTGTTTTCTTCGGTTATTTGATGTTTCTGCAAAACACAAACTATTTATGGAAGCCAATTTACTTTATATTCTGCCCACCGTTTAGTTACAATTCATTTGCTCCTGATGCTAAATTAAGTATGACAAATAGCTTAATCCTAAGGGACAACAGTACAATTGACCTTGTAGGTTCCAATCCCCCACAAACAGGAATAGTCAATAATAATTCCTGATGATAATAACCATTGCCAAAAGCGAAAATATAGAATAATTATTTCCAAATTTCGCACTATAATGACAGTTTAAAAAGATTGAGGTTCATTGCATTCAACAGGAATGGTGATCATGGCCTGTAATAATTTGTAAAGAAAGAAACCGTATTTAATAATTGAATGTATATATTATTTCACTCAGTTACATTTATCATGGTTTATTCGGATTGCTCACTCCTCTGAAACGGCATCATTAGGCTAATTATCAAGTCGTGTAGGTCTTTCATTTGCCTGATCTCGGACGTAATTGAATGGAATACATTGGACGTTTATTTTCTCTCTGTGCGATGCTTAGAATTATTTTTCTGTGCCTGACTTTAGAAAATCAAATGTATGAAATAATTAACCCCTACCTGTCATTTTAATTGCATTCTGTCGGTGTCTTTTGAAGTTCTAACCGCAGGTAAATATGGGTCAAAGGTCTCCACAAGCATGCGCAATAGAAAAATGCAAATGGCGGCATATACATAGCAGTAAATTTTTATGTAATAATAAGCAACATTTTCACTTCCGAATGTACTTTGATGCACGTAATCATCAATGCAGAATGAGAGATTGAATATAAAAGAAGTATTTTGTCAAGTTTCAAGGACACTGAGGTACAAACATATGAGATATTTTGTTGAAAAGTTTGGAAGCGATTGATTTACACCTACGCTCACTCACATGGTCAGAGGCACACGGGTTGTGTGGGCGTGGTACGAGTGTTTTGATAGATTTCATTCAAGTACCAAGTCACATGCTTCATATTATAATAGGTCAAACCGGTAACTTGCGCTACATTTTTCCCAAGGATCAAAATTTGTATGAAATTACATTAATTTTTAGGCAACATGAATGACACGGAAAGATCACTGACTTTTCACTTTCCTTTGTCAAAACTTTTGATGCTAATCAGCTAATAAACCAGTAGTCCTCATCTACGGTACCTTAGCATAACTAACTAACTATGACTTTGATTAATAATTATCATACATTGTTTAATCAGTTGGTTTAAATTTAGAAAAATTACATTAAAAAATCATGCACTCTTTGAGTTGAATAATGACAATTTTTTTAATGATAGGCTTCATTATTTTCGGCACAAAATTGAACAAACTAGTAGTAAGTTCTGATAAATGGACTGATGAACATTGGTTGTGCTGTGATATGCAGTGTGTGTTTAGGAAAATGTTGCCAGAACAACATTAAAGATGGGTTTCCTTATTTTTTAGTGTCAAATTAAGCAAACTATTTGATTAATTGGTGTTTCTAACGATTTATCATGTCCTCTTAAACATTAATTATATTTTTCATTATCAATATATTCTTATTGCATATAATTAAGAGTTTTAACCTATCAGAAATTTCTGCATTTATTCAGTTTGGATGAAAAAAAAGACTTTTTGACCTTTCTTGATCGCTCACTCATTGGAATTCTGCTGGTAATCCACTCTAATGTAGATAATTATGAATTAATTGTGGACATGTGAGACAAACTGGTATTTTTCCAAGTCATTAGAACATTTCTACTCTCTTTTAGTATAAGTATTAACATTTTCATTTTCATAAATGAAAATAAGGGAACCCATCTTTAAGCTTAAGCAATGGGTAAGCCTACTGAATCCGAACAGTTACACTGATAGATAGAGATTGCAGAGAAACCAATTTCCTGGTAGAGGTAGATAATCCAAGACCTATTATGCTATGCAACCATAGAAATTTTTTAGATTTGAAGATGGTAGGCCTTTAGAGATTTGTTTTTCCAAATAATACACAGAATATTTCTCATGCATATAATCATGTACCTTGATCACCTTACATAGGCTTGTTATTGTCAATAAGTTGATATCAGGTAATGTTTAGAGAGAAACTGATAACAGGATTAATTGGTGAATGTGAGCTAGAATTGAACTTTTTTGAAGTTCGATATAAAAAGCCCTAGGTCAAGAATGTCAACTATCTGATTATGTCAGTTTTAAATTTGGTCACATTCTTGTGGTTATGAGTGTTTGTGGTCACATGTCTTTGATAAGAAAATGTGTAGGTGGAAGTATTATACCTTTCTTTAGTACATTAGATAATAAGCTAACAAATAAGTAGGCTATGACTTAAGCTTGGGCTTTATAATACTTTATAACATATACAGCTATTTAAGCTACAAAATGTAATTATGTAATAAGATTATAAGGGAATTTTTTTTTTTAAATTAAGTTGCCAAAATTTTTCAACATTAATTTAAAGGGCTAGACCAGTTTTTTCAATGAGTTTTTGTGATCATGAAATACATAATTCTTCATGCCAACACGTAGAGGAAGATGCCCCTTACCTTTCGTGAAAGTTTCAACGTGAAAAATCCAAGCGTTAAGTCACAATCGATAAAATAATTCTTAAACTGTTACGTAAGTATTTTAAATCTCAGGGCCTCCATTTTTAATGTTCTGCAAAATAGCGATTATGAGAACTCAATTTTGATTGGACCAATTGAATCAATCAGCGCTAACTACACATATTTCTTGGTTATTTTCATTTCTCGTTATTGTGATTTTGTGAATTATGCTATAATGATAATAATCCATAATTTACATGTAACAATTGGAGAAGTGCACAAACAAAGTTAATTTTTATACACCCACATAATGTGATTGTATGTTGTTAGTCGAGTAAATTACTCTTACTATAAGACTACTAATGCGCTTGATTGCAAACTTTACTTGTGGTATTTTTCTATCAAAGACATTGAAAAAGTGTAATGTTGATTTTAGATTGAAAATTCCTGAACAAAAAAAAAAAATTGTTTTATGTTATAGATTATTATAATGGCAAGCTGTACTGGGATGAAAGTTTCATCTTTAAATAATTGGTTCACAACAGAAGTTCAGCATATGATGTAAGTTAATCTATATTATAAAAGCTTACTTCTCTACCAAATAACGAAACTGAAACTTTAGGTCAGAAAAAAATCTTGTTAAAGGGATATTCGTTTTTTTTTGTAAGTCGAATATTTTTTTGGCTCAAATTTGTGAAAACTATAAACCAAAATCTGTGGAATGTTATCATATAAAGTATAGTGGCTATGGTCCACTATCTTTGCAGTAAAATAAACGCCTAGTCTTAGCGAAATATGTCTCCTACGTTTTCTAAAGATTTCAATTAAATGTAATGAACCATTATAAAGCCAATCACTGAAACTAGCAAAAACTGCTTAATTAACAATTAGTACTCTCAATTTTGATTAACCTTTGAAAAACAAATTCAGTTTGATCAAGTAGGTACATAGATATAAATAGCATACTTTAGAAATATTTTCAGGTATAATTTACGACGTTTCTGATAATGAAAATGTTTTACAAAAAAGCGCAATGTCCCTTTAACTTACCTATACTGTTGGTATTAAATATTTTTTTTTTCTGCCAATTTGTTTGAAAAAAATGGCAGTTCAGTTCTTTCAATGATTTTCCCCATACTGTTGTATTTAAAATTACATTTATCTTAACCTGATGATTTCAATACCAAATCTTTGTCAGGGTTTTCTACTGGTGTTTTTATTGAAAATAAGGAATTATTGATGCAGATAAACTTTCTTTGAGTTGATAATTTATGGTTCTTGAAATTCTATATTATTAGTCTTTGTAAAAGTCTCAAGAGTCCTAATGTGTAAAGAGTTTTGTGTTAAGAAAATGAAAAACTTTTAGAAATGAAAACAGTTGAGTTGTGCAGGAAATGTGTTCACCTGGTAGATGGGGATGTGTGTGTGCACATGCAGATTTATGTAAACAAAGTCTGTTCAGTGTACAAGTTAAGTTATATAGAAAGGTGTTCACTGCCATGTTAATTATACAATAGAACAAATGATTTCTGCTGTAAAATAGACCAATTTTGTTTGATTTCGTAATTGCATCATTGTTAGCGAGTCAATTCAAACTTGTTGATTTTAGCTCATGTATTTTATTCTTTTAAAACAAACTACTTTCTTATAAATTCACTGCTTTTCTATAGAAGATATGGAATGACTATGATCACATTAATCAGATGGTAAATGCGTCTAATTATTTGGTATGCTGATTTGATGATATTGTGAAGATAAAATATTATAATAAGGACAAGTCATCAAGTAGGTAGGTTTGGTGTGAATGAAAGATTGGAATAAAGAGAACAATACATGTTCAACTAGTATTATAGTACTTGAGCTCTTCCCTTCATATGTTACAATTAATGAATGGAGTAGACTACAAGTGTTATTGTATTGGACACTAGCTTTTAAGATGTGGATTGTAGGGTGACAAGAAGATTGGTGAAAAAATTGCCCACAAATAAACTCTTGACCATCCGTTCTAATCTTAAATCTCGTTTAGTAAAAGAAAAAGATACCAACTATTTTCTAACATTTTCTTGGCAGATGGTTTTTAAGAGAGTAATTTTTAATGAATGAATGAATAAAAAACTAGAGTGAACAAACTCAAACTGAAGATGGCACTTGGTGGCCCATTTTATTGCTCTTATCCCATTGCATGGAGAATCCCCCATGCAGAATTTCATGATTGAATGAATTTTAAATGCAATATTGAAGTAGATTTGTCTTAAATTGCTTTTTAAGCTGATGAATATTTAGATATTTTGAAATTAGTGGATGGAATGGCTTTGATGATCATTTCAAGGGGTAACCAAATTTCCAAGAAATTGCTATTTTCATATGGCAACACATGTTCCATTATTTCATGTGAACTTTAATCTATTGAACAGAGTTACCTGCTAAAAATTCTGCATGTTCATATTATAATTATTAGATTTTTTTCTCTAATGATAATAGATCATCATTCAGAAATGTAAGCTTTTTCTTTTGTAAAGATTTAAAAAACTAAGGGTGATTGTGAGATAAATGGCAGGTGATAGATTTTGATAATTATTACTGACAATTATTGCTTCTCATCTATTGTTTCATTTTATCTTGAAAGAAAATAGAAAAAAATTGAAAATTGTGTAACAGCATATGCCAAATTCTTTATACCGTACCCTGAGCATTGTAGAGTTTTTTGTGATATTATAATGAATAAACTTTCTAGTAACGGGTATTACATTTTTTGCTTTTAATATGCCTGAATGATTTTTACAGTTTGTGTGTTTACTCTATGTAGATTGATCTAATAGAAAGTACAGTGTTTTTAATCATTCTGCTGCACCACCAATGACATCTGCTAAAGCTGCTTTCCATAGTTTTATTGTCACACTTGCATGCTGCCAATTATTAACTTCAATAAATTTAATGCTGCCAGTTTGAGGCTTTTAATATTCCTTTCTACACATTTTCCATATAATTGTGTCGCAGTGCTCAATGGGTGTATATGTTTAATTCATGATCTTAAAGCTCATGATATTGAAAAGAACAAAAGTTACGCTTTCCCCTCATTTCAATGGTTTGTATTTGGTGAATTGAAAATATTTCAAATTTTCATAAATCATTGATTTAATGTCAGGATTGAGAAGAAATATTAACTGTAATGAAAACTCATTTCCTTAATTTTATGCAATAAATGTTTTATTGAATTGTAAAATATTCAAGGTGAATGAATTTATCTATGTATGTTTTTTGATTATATCAATAGTAATATTGTAAGCATTTTTTGTGAAAATGTAACATCAGTTTATTGTAAAAATAAGCTTTTCCAGCAGTTTGCATTTTTAACCTTGATAAATCATAGGCTATAACTTGACATCAAAGAATTTGGAGTGAGTCAGTATCTTGTCTTGGGTATATTACTTTCTAATAAGAATAAATATTGTGGAAGTGAAGGTTTCTCACACCCACACACTGACCACACATAATAACCACTGACCCGCATCATTAGTGGCTAGAAAGTACACATGGTAGCTCTTAATCGGCTAGCCCTACCTACCCATCTCTTTGGAGATATTTGAAAATGTAGTTTAGTAAGGCAGTGCATACTGCACAGCAACTTACATTGCATATTTTGAAATATTTATATCATTGTCTAAGCAGTGTGACAACTGAATGTTTTTAAAAGAATTCTTGTTATTTGGGAGCTGAAGTATACTTTCCATTCAATTTATTTCAGTTGTAAGTCAATATGATTGTCGGCACTTTCCTTTCACAAATTTGGCACAGTTTGTAAATTTCAAATTTTAATCTTCAATATTCACTGGAGATGAGACAATAATTATTTTTTCTTGGTTAAGGTCAAGATTGTTATAAATCTTTAAGAAAATTGAAAACTCAATTTAAACTGGCTAATATTGATGAGATATTTTTGATTGCTTGCAGAATTTGACATGTTTTTAAAGAATCATGTAAAATATTGGATTAGTTTGGTATGATTAGCTGTCTAACTGTTTACCATCTTTACATGTTTCTAACTTTGTCAACAGTTCTCTTTATTTCATAAATCAGAGGCTGTTTAAGAAGATGATATTGTCAGTATCTAGTTTCTATCTTAAATTATTCTATCAATCTCTTGACTTACTCATCCTCGTCTTAACCAATATTAAAGAAGATATTCCATGTAACTTATCATTTGATATCCTTGCTGCAAGATTTATGTATTTATTGTTACTCTTGGCTTCTATTCCTATGCCTAGTGATGAACTAGTGATGCTATTTCATTTCATGTTAGCTTAACTTATCAATTTTGACATCAACTCTGTTATTTTGACCAATCATTAGTTTAAAGGGACATTTTTTTGACCAATCATACTTGACACTCAAAAACAGGAATTTTTTTATCTAAGCCAATCAGTAATAGTGTTTACAGCTCACCATCGAAATTTGTGCCTTCAAATTCATGTGTGTCCAGAATTATCTGTCGTCATTTTAAGATACTCTGTGATACATAGAAAAGACATAATAGAAATAGTTTGTAAAATTCCCAGTTTGAGATATTTCTAAAGGAATTATGCGATTTTCGTACATTTCTAGTACTTCTGAAAATTATTTACATATTTTCAAGACTCAAATCAACCCCCCAAAATGGCACATCTATGTCCCTTTAACTTTAATCCTCTACATGCCTGATGTTACCAGTTGTCCTAATGTTGGCGTAATGTTGTGTGTCTGTTACTTGATGTGTTTTCTTTATATCTCCAGATGGCATGAAATCTAAATGAAAATTGTTCTTTCTTCACCCATTTGATTAAATTTTGGCTTTTGATTCTAATTAAGCTGTGAATTTTGTTAGCTGATAGAAATTGTGATGTTTATGTGAGTTTATTATGAAATATTGAACCAATGTCAGGATGAACTATCACTAATGACTAATCACCAATAACTGATAAACATTACAAACTAGATTAACTTGTCTGACAAACTTTCATTTACTTTTCCCTAAAAATAGGGATTGCCACATGGTCTCTTCACATTTTTAAAATCAAACCCCCATTTTTCAAATCTTAAGGAAATGTATTCACTATAATGTAGTCTAATGTAATTAAATATTTCTTTATCAGTTTTTATTACTGTCACTTATTTTTTTGGAATGTGGTGTGACTTTGGACGTCATTTGACAGTTTAATATAGTATCCTTTATTTTTCTTACATTATTTCCTTCTGTATGCATCGTGGTATGGAAAGTTCAATGTCTTTGCAGGAGGAATTAGAGAAAGTATGGATGAAAGATTTTGTATACGCTTATTTTTAAACGTGGTTGTGGGAAATGAGAATATGTCATTATCTGTTTTTTGAGATGATTATTCTATTATATAAATTTCGATATACTTGTGTAACAAAAGACCTTGACCTGATGTATTTTATTAAATAATGTTGCATAATTGTTTGCACTTTTGAAAAAAATGAAAGATTTTGTTATTTAACATTTATTTTCGCAAACTTATTACCTGTTTCAGAAAAGTTTTTCTGTAATTCATAATTTCTAGTCCAAAAGCTGACGTAGTCAGTCCAATAGTGAGGCCCGTAGAGGGGCAATGGTGTATGGTGTTTTATTGCAATAATGGAATTGGTTAGTTGCAGAAATTTTTTTTCCCTTGCCCTGCCAATAGCTATTGATATTATCAAGTTTGAAAGATATTTTTTGTGATTTCTATATAAATTGAGTTATAATTTCAATTATTTGTTGGTTGCCATTTGGAACACAATTAAATATCTTTTCTGATCAAAGTCCAATTTTGGAAACAATATCTTTTGGTGTAAAATGAATCATGAATGATAATAAGAACATTTTAACCCCACAAACAAATAATAATCTTAGTCTTACCTTGCCATGTTAATATTTGTTGTTTTTGTTCCAAATCATCCAGCAGGGGAGATTGGTCTTCATCTGGACTTGAGGAGGTAGAATACTTCTCAGCCATTGGTTACTGTTGATATTTTAAATCATAACACCAGAAGTCTACATGAACAATGAATTGTTGAAATCTAGAAATAATGATAATAATCATCAATTAAGCTGCATGATTTGTATGTAATATCATAATGATAAAGATTTGCATATTTACATGTTTGGTATATTAAAAGAGACAACACGACTACTTCTTGTCTATGACATTAGCTTACTCATTCAAATCCCAAATATCGTTTTGAAATTCCTGTGGTTTTCCTGTTTTTCTCTAATTTTCTGTATCTTTCTGTCCAATTTCAATCCAGTTTCAATCCAATTTCAAGCAGTGTCATGTTTATCATTATTCCATGGTCATAACACAAAATAAACTCTGCAGAGGTTATATGAAACATGAACTATGTTAAGATGGCTAGAATTTGGAAGGGCAGAAATCGAGGAGTGGTAAGAACTTATACGAATGGGCTTGTCTGATTGGTTGGTTGACCACAAACATATACATATACATTTTTGTTCGACTTTTAGCACACCTAAAATATAACAACGCTTCTATAAAAATAAACTTTCTTTTATTTCCCTATTTTTTCTTGAATTGTTAGATTTGTAAGAAAAAGTGAAATTATTTCAAGATGAAAATAATATGGATAATTCTTAAATAATTTCTTACCTAAGTATTTGTTAGAATAAACAAGTCAAATATATTCCACCTGCATCCTTGTTATGCATTAAAGCACAAATTATTGAAGTTCTCTCTAAAAATCTTTGTCAAAGAAATGAAACTCAAGGGCTAACTTGAAATAATTATATTTGTGTTGCACACAATCAATTTGGGAGTAGATACATATTTTTTCAACCTTTTCTATAAATTCATGCTTCAAATATTACTAGAATGTCAGGGGATTGACCATCAGAACAGAGTTTAAATTTGGGATTAGTTGTAAAAGAGTTGTCTACCCTTATTTGTCTCCGGGTTTTCTATCTCTTTATTACAAGCTTTAGAAAATTGAATACCACAGACTAATTTAAGTTTTGTTTAATGAAGACAGCGTTAATATCCTAGAAATATATTTAAGATTTAGTATGTTTTCTAGCATGTGACACACAAATATTGTTATCAAATTATTTTGAGTTATAACAGTATTTATTTGTGTCAGTAATAAAATCAATAGTTTCAGGATACCATAAGAATTGATTAGAATTCTTTAGAAAGATATTTGTTGTTTTTGTGTTATTTTTTATGTTTTTTTTTTGGTACAGCAGTTTGAAGTGTAGTATCAATGGAGATATTTTTAGATGAACTAATGCTAGTATTTCAATGATCTATTAGTTTGTTATTGTGTTGTCATTTTATTTTGAAACGATTTTATTCAAACCTACAGATACCAATTAGTTTTTCATAGAAATTTTAATATTGCGCAAGTTGGCATTTAACATACACATGATTCAAGATGGTACATTCATTTAACAACTTTTATCACAATATGTCAGTAAGCTGATTCTTTTTTGTTTGCATGAAACAAGTAAATTTGTAGAGGACTGTACAATACAAGAACTTTATTTAATTCATTAGTTTTTTTCCTTACAATGTATATTGTAAAATCATGTCGAAATCACATATTTCATTTTGTTACATACATTGTTTTGATCTAAGATTTATGTTCACTAAATAGATAGGATGCATTTCCTGATAAGGCTTTTGCTCTTGATACCATGTCTTTCATGTAACTGTCCATCTGAACATTTACCAAAAATCATTAAACCAGATTCAAAGAACGGTTGATAGTTCTGCTGCCTTAACACTCATATGACTAAAGTTGGAGCCAGGTTTAGGCCACCTCCGGAGAAGGTGCAAGTTAGGCAGCTAAAAATAAAAACAGGCTCAAAGAATGACTGAACGCAATGAATGACAAATCCAAGTACTTATTGGTCTTGACTTGACTGGATTTTACCAGAAATAATTTTGGTAAGTGATATATATCGAGAAAAGACAGTTAATGAAAGTGATATTGCTGTCTTGGAATATAGATCTCTGTGCTCTGAACATAAAAAGCTAATTCTGACCAACTGAAATTTCTAACATGCTTTTGATCTCAAATTGAAAAGCAAATACTGGTAAAGATGGGTTTCCTTATTTTTTAGTGTTAAATTAAGCAAACTATTTGATTTATTGGTGTTTCTAATGAATTACCATCTATTTCTATCATACCATTATGTTCTTATTGCATATGATTAAGAGTTTTAACCAATCATACATGTTCATGTATGTACAGTCTGGTTAAACAAAAGACCTTACTTGATCAGTCAGTCATTAGAATTCTGCTAGTAATTCACTTCTAATTTAGCTAATTGTGAATTAATTGTGGACATGTGAGACAATCTGATATTTTCCAAGTCATAAGAAACACCTCTACTTTCTATTCATATAAGTATTAGCATTTTCATAAATGAAAATAAGAGAACCCATCTTTAAACAAAAATTAATTTGATTATTTAAGGAAGTCTGTTTAAGGGGTTGAGCTTATATTTTACATTCTGTTTACACAAATATGAACCAAATGCATGTGAGCACTGTTATCTAATCAAATTGTGCGATACCGGAATCGTGATTTAATTATTACAACTTGAACATGGTATGTTACTAGTAGGTTTCTAGTATCATTACTCTATATTTATATTGTTAGGTTTACTGATTAGAATTCCTGATATCATTATAATAAACAATTAGACAATAATTGATTATTGACTTGACTGGATTTCATCAAATGGCTAATCTTATAGATAAACCTTTTCTTTATTATTTCATATTTGATCAGAGTGGATCATTCAATGCTACAACATAATTTTATCATTATATTTATCTTTCTACGTATATTTATTGTATGTCATTTATTTTTTGTCGTCGGTAATATGTTGTGTTGATTATCAGTATGTACATTGTCCATAAAATTAACTTTGAAATGAGACAGCTCATTACATGCCTTTGCTCTGTTTCGTATAATGTACACGAACACATGTAAAAGGTGCATGATAAAAAATGTATATAAAATATAGTAAAAAAAAGTTAAGAGTGATTTTAAAATTTATTCAAAATTTGTTCCTTACGAGGGGCATACAAAACTTTCAATCTTTATGCTATGACTATCAGTTATATATTTTCTTGATAATGCCACTAATCAAAACAATACTATCCTTTTTAATCATTTAAGTTTCAATTAAAGTATAACATTTTTCTTTCTCTTCATTTGTATTTTGAGATAGGATTTGAGGATAACAACGCTAATTATGCATAGAGACCACAACACATGAATTTTCATTAAGATTAATAAATGAAAAGGATTCCTTGGAAAGAACTAATGTCTAAACATGTAATCATAATATTTAGTTCTTTCTCTATGCCAACTCAACAGCAGTAGGCCTAAAGTAATAAAAATATCAAATTGTTGATTCCGAGTAAAGCTTTAATCAAATTTCTGTGCATTAAAATCAATCACGATCAATATGGACAGTTAAAGTATGCACTTTCATCTTCTGTTACTTTTATATGATGACCATAATGACACCTGTTAAATAATTGAAATCAATGTTAGATGTAACTTACCTGATGCTAGCTGTAGAAAGTCTGCTACTGTACATAGTTATTATCTATTGTCATTTAGAAATCTATACAGTTGACACCCGGGTTTTGATGTAGGAGAAAATTGTGAAATATTAACATGAATTGAAGGATTGTTAATAATGAATTATATACCTCGCAATCATAACACAAATTCTCTGTCAGTTAAAGCTATGTGGGTGGCACAATATAATCTTCATGACTGCCACGACACTCAGAGACTTCTAGAACCTGTAGAACCTGTAGAATAATATATGACACAATGACACAGACTCTTTTTCATGACATATATTCTAATTTATCTCTTTAGTTAGGTCTATCAACTCTTGTCAGTGGCTAATTAGATCTGAAGGTAATACTTTATACTCTTTTTTTTTCTCCAATTAATGCAATAGATCATGCAATCATACCAAGGCCATTGCTCCTTATGTTTTATAAGAACCTTTACTAAGATCTTTTAACATAATGAGTGTATCTAATGTAAAATCTATAATTGCCACCCACAAGACACTAAGATTTAGGATGTTATTACTCTAAGATTTCAGTCTTGGTTTCAATTTTGGTTTATTTAGTGTATAAAGAAGCTAAGATAGAGGTGTTTTACAGGCCACAAAGTAATGTGATACATACTTTCTATACGCCTGTTAAGCCACTGCTATCAAGTTAATGTTGAATATTGCTTAGATTTCAGTTTATCCATACAGGTCTTATCAGCTAATAAGGAAGTGAATAGAGTTTTATTATACGCCCCCATGGAAATGTGGACGTATATTGCCGCCGCCCCGGTCCGTCGGTCCGTCCACATTTCTTGTGAACACAATAGATTTGATGTGGTCATTTATATAGATGAGAGCATGGTCAAGATCGAATATGACGATCTTTCAATGAACGGTTTTTTAGTTATTGCCCTTGACTTAGGAAAACGGGTCAAAATTTGTTTGTGAACACGATAGAGACTACAGTTTTCAACTGATTTTAATAAAATTTGGTGTGATCATTTATATAGATGAGATCTTGGACAAGTTCAAATTTGCCGATCTTTCGTTGAACGGTTTTTGAGTTATTGCCCTTGACTTAGGAAACATGCATCAAAATTTGTTTGTGAATACAATAGAGACTACAGTTTTCAACTGTTTTTAATGAAATTTGGTGTGATCATCCTATTGATGAGATCTTGGTCAAGTTTGAATTTGATGATCTTTCGATGAACAGTTTTTGAGTTATTGCCCTTGATTTAGGAAACATGCATCAAAATTTGTTTGTGAACACAATAGCGACTACAGTTTTCAACAGTTTTTTTATGAAATTTGGTGTGATCATTTATATTGATGAGATCTTGGACGAAAGTTCGAATTTGATATTTCACTGAACGATCTTTGAGTTATTGCCCTTGACTTAGGAACAACGCGTCAAAATTTGTTTGTGAACACATAAGAGACTACAGTTTTCAATTGATTTTAATGAAACATGGTGTGATCATGTATATTGATGTGATAATTTGATGTATTTCGGTTATTGATATTGATTTTTAAAAATTTGGTGGAATTTCCCAGTATAAATAACTGGCAGTAATTATATGTATCAATGAATTCAAACGATTAAAATTACTTTAATAAAAACTTTAAAATTCATACTCTAGTCACTTAAGACTGTTTAATCATTTCTGACAGCTGCCAGTAGGCGTATTTTACCTTGCCTGGCAAGCTATCTTTCACTACTTTTTCCATGTCAATTGATGGTCTTGTCTTTGAATGTATAACTAGTTGCTAGATACTGTTCCACATGTGACATGACAGTATGCATCACTGTTGTTTAGATTAAGACTTAACAACCTCCAGAAGTTACATGTGAATGTATCTACCAAAATAATCTCAGAGTGGAACCAGTGGCATGCCCTATTTTGCTTAGACACCTGCAAAAGAAAATATTGGCATACCTGAGTATATGAGGCTAATTAAATGGAATTGCGCAATTTGGATAAAGTTTTAGAAAAAATCTTTTGTAAGCTTACATCTATTAAGTGAATAAATAAGTTGTCTTTGATTTTTTAGGTTTTTATTCCTCTCAGCAGATAACCTTCACCTTATTCTTACTATTCGGTCGACTATGATATAAATGAGTGGAGAATCTGTTTAGAATTCAAATTTGTGTGTTTCATTTTATTGAAATCTTGAATGATCTACAAAATTGATAAATTGTTATGCAAATAAATGTTTATGTTTTTACTTTATTTTGAATTTAGGTATGGATTTGGAGACTGCAAAAAGCCATTACATGATTCAGCAAGTTTGATACAAGACATTGTTCATCAACAGTTAGTTAATCTTGTAAGTTTCAAACTACTTAAAAACTCCATTTTCTAAACTCTTTATTTTGATTATTATTGTGTAACTATATTGTGCAATATTTCAGTATTTTCACACCACTTATAATATTAAATCTCGCACGCTTTAGATTATTACATTTTTTATTATGAATGGAAACACATGTTTGAAATAATCAGTAATGTAAATACTTTTATTGTTAGTTACATCAGGCTTCAGAAGTAGCTTCTACCAGAAATAGTCGCTTTATAAGTATAGAAGACATTGTATTCTTAATGAGAAAAGACAAGGTACATTCCACTCATTTATGTTAAAATGCCCTTTATGATATGCAAAATTGATATTGGTCTCAGTCTTGCTTCTTTGAATGGCTGTAGAAGTCTGTACATTCATGCTTGAACTTCCAAAGGTACTGGCCTAAGATAAAATATTTACCGATCATGTAGAGAGTAAGATCTTGAGTTATCGTGTGTATATGAGAACCTTCTTATATGGTAGATTCTTAACATAGAACTATTACTAGATGCCTAAAGTTTTCTATTTTGACTATATTTTTTTAAAGAGAAAATTAACAATAAAGGAAATTGCTGTCTCACCAGTTATACTCATTCCAGGTCAAGTTAAGAAGATTATTAAGATATATGAAAGTTAAAGATACTAAAGCAATGTTATTAAGATCTGTAGGAACAGAGGATAATGAAGAAATTGGTGAAAATAGTAAGAACTTTCTTGTCTAAATTCTTATGTGGAATGCTGAATTAACATCCACATTCAATTTCAGTCTACTGCAATTAAACTGTAACATATAAGCATATGTAGCATATAAGTTTAGGCTGTTTTCACTGCTAGGTTATTATTAACACATTTATACGCCTACATGAAACGACCAGCCATCCAACCACACTTGCTTGTAAATGCTCTGCAAGGCACAATTCTTGACAGGCCTTGATGAAACTTGGTGTGAGTGTTTGTATTCAACCAATGAACCCTATTGAAAAATCGAAAAGAAATTAGTATGCTCTTGTTCTTGAAAAACGCGTTCAATTTTTAGCATGTAAACACTCTAGAAGGCACCATTCTGCAAGGAATTAGAGGAAACTTATTGAAATTCTTTATTATCACTCATGGATGAACCCAAAGATGAACCCTGAACACTCTAAAAGGCACAATTCTTGACAGATTTCGATGAAACTTAGTGTAAGTGTTTTAAATCACCCAAGGATGAACCCTATTGAAAATCAGAAAATCGAGTAATATTTAGTATTTATGAATTATTGCCATTGTTCTTGAAAAACGCATTCAATTGTTAGCTCATAAACACAAAAATCAGAAAAATCGAAAAATATTTAGTATGCTCTTGATCTTGAAAACGCGTTCAATTTTGAGCATGTAAACACTCTAGAAGGCACAATTCTTGACGGAAGTAGACGAAACTTGTTGAAATTGTTTATTATCACTCATTAATGAACCCTTTTAAAAATCAAAAGCAATTTTGACAAAACTTGGTAATATTGTTCAGTATCACCTCAAAAAGTTCCAAAAAGTGTATGACTTAAGGTTAAATATTCTTACTGGTGGTTATTACTGAAATACCATATATTTTTATTTAAAAATCAAATGGGCAAATATTATCTTGTCTGGCAAACTACCTTAATATAATATCAGCTTGAAATTGTTTAAACTTAAATTGTGGCAAAAAATTTACATTGTTCTGATTATAATCAGGTATAAGTTGAGCGTTTATATTTTGATGTAGATTTACACAGATATCTTTTTTCAACTAGACCTGCTATATTCTTTTTATTATAGGTGACAAGCCTCCAGCTCAGCCTGTACCAACATATAAACGAAGGAAAGTTTGTTATGATTTCCTTTCTTCTATTGATCAAACAGGTAAAAAAATCTATAAAACATATTCAATGTTTGTAGCTTGTAAATTGTTATCAAAGTTTAGAGACATGGAGAATAAAACTGTATCTAAAAACAAGAACTGTCTGTGTTGGAAATTATATTGAACAAAGTGTAAATATACATTTGATAGTAGAATGTTGGCAAATAAAAGGTAATTTGCTTTATTGCTACTTAAATGTCGGTAAAATTGATTTGTCTATACTATTACCAGTCTTTGTCAAGCTAAAGTACAGATAAATATGATGTAAAACTTGTCTGATTTTAATGTTAGCACCTGGCACCTTTTCATATTAATGATTCTTCATGCATGTCATATTGAATATATGATTATTATTAAAACAAAGTTAGGCTAGCAATATCTTAGCATTATTGACAATATCAATTATTTGGTGTTGATTACATTTATAATTGCATTGTAGGAGAATTAGTAGCTTTATTTGATGATGAATCTGTCGATGAAATAAAGCATGAACGATTGATGGTAAGAAAAATATAATCTGAAATCACAAAAGGAGTGATGAAAATGAAAATTATAGACAGAATTTTTATGAATTTATTATTTTTTTCTCATGATCTTGCTTCTTTTCTGGCTCTAAAAAAATACCTGTATAGCATTATATCTACTGTAAATTGATATGGGTAATTTAATAAAAGGTCAAAAATAGATATCTTTAGCTAGTAACAATAAGAATTATTTTCTAAAATGTCTGCCCATGAACAGCACTATATTTATACATATTTTCATTTATAAAAATTGAATTTTGTTTTACAGAGAGCAGAATTACAGAGTCGTAACCTGGATACAAAAAGTTATACAGAGTTTTGTGAAGCAAGACAGGCTGGTTTTAGTAAGTTATTTTATGCAGTTTAAAGCATTTTGTGATTTAAAAGTGTGTATGTGCCTTTTCAGTTAAGGAAAGATGTAAAGAATGAGAAAGATTGTCCACAAAATGAAAATTAACCTGTTTTATGTTTATAATTGCAGGTAAAAAATATAAATTTCAAAGATTTAAGGAATGGATTATGGCTGGTATTAATTTAGATATTAAACCTAATTTACATGCTCTAGAAGTAGTCAGTTATCTAGCTTATGAAACGGTAGCTGAGGTATGTAATATAAGCATATCATAATCTTTAAGAATCAGTCCATTTCACTTTTTTAAAACCTTTTTCTGCAAAAGACATAAAAATTTGTCTTTCTAAATGGATCATGAAACTACATTTCTCCTGCAAACTCCAAAAATAGATGACAACAAGAATAGTACTGTAAAAACTAAAACCTGAGAAATTATAAAAGATTCAAAATATGACATTTCAAAGATATATTTTTGATTCCTCAATGAATATTTAATTGACTTATATAATTATTGTAGATAGTAGACTTAGCTTTATTAGTGAAACAAGATATGAGAAGTTGTATAAATGATCCTATGATAAAAAATACACCTCAGTTATGTCAGAATTACCATAATGCAGGAGATTTATTTACTGGAACTAATAAAACATCTACATTAGGTGTATTAGGATCACCAACATCAGCTGTATGTTGTCATTTTAATCTCTTCTAGATTTCATCAACTTTTGATACATTAAAGGGATACTACGTCTTAGAATAAACATGGCCAATAAGAGCATATATTCATCAGTATATATACCTGGTGTCATAAATAACATAACAGGATCCATATATAATCCGATAAATCCAAACAACTTAAACTTAACAAAATGCAATTAACTATTGAAAAACGCTTAATATTGTGATTAAGTGTTTTTCAATGATTACTAAGTTTTATGAATTTCCAATTTTCTGGATTTTACAGGGATTCCGTTGTAACTTTATGACACCAGGTAAGTTCACTGATGAATATATACTCATATTGACCATTCTTGAGAATTAAATTTTGTATTCATTCTAAGACGTAGTATCACTTTTAAATGTGGATATGTCATATTATATTGACTTCAATTAATGATTAGTTTCTGCTACTAGTGATACAGAAGGAATGATGAGATAAATGTATCTAAGTTTTTTCAAGTAAATAAAAGATATTTTAGCACTAGAAACTCAAATTGAAGATATATTCCTCTGCCATTATACATTTGAAATGTATTTTTCTTTAACAAGTTATGGTATATTTTGAGTTATATTGCCAATATTAATGTTACTTGTATATCTAAATTTCAGCATGTGAGTCCTCCTTCTACCCCCTCTACTCCATCAATACAGTCTAATACTTTACCACCATCATTAACTACAACCAATACTACTTCAACACCATCCACCAACTCTTCTACCAAATCTAAGTCTAAAAAACGAAGAAAGGTAAATTGTATATTCATGCTTCAACAGAAGTTCCTCTATATTTGAGAATCTGTACTGAACATAATTACTTAAAGAGTTTTATTCTTCAAATAAATAGACGACTTGGTATGATTTCAGAAGTGACTTCATATGAAGTTAAATTTAATGTTAGAACCCCATTTTTATATGCAAACATGGAAATGTAGATTGCAGTCACTCCTGTCCGTCCGTCGGTCAGTCCGTTCACATTTTTTGTAGGCACAATAGAGACTACAGTTTTATGAAACTTGGTATGCATGTATATATTGATGAGATCTCGGTCAAGTTTGAAATAGGTAATAGTCGGATGAACGGTTTCAGAGTTTATTATCGAATGTAATGCGCAAGCGTGTATTACCACACACCTTCCTTACCCCATCAAAATCTAGAAAAATCTATTTACCCGTATATAATGCGCACCCCTTGTTGACGAAAATTTGAGGTTGGAGATGGCGTAACAAAGAGACCAAAATAGTGAGTGATAACAAGGCATATTCCACGTATCACAATACTTAGACTAATATGAAAATTTTGTATTGCTGATGAGTGTATGTTTGAATTTAATTATGATTTGGATAAGATTTACCTTTTTTTTCCTTTTATTTTTATTTATTTCTGACATCATCTCACCGTTCTGGCAAGGAATGTTATGTTTATGAAACTTGGTGGTATTGATGAAATAGAACTCCTGTTGACGCTGATGGACGTTAAGATATTTTGTGTTTTGAGTGATGCATTTTGTCTTATATCCTGTATTGTAAATTAGTCAATTGTATATAACATCACTAAATAACTCTGACTCAAGGAACTCTGTAGCATGTGGCATAAGCATTACTTAGATAATGAAGAGAATCCATGGTCAATTAGCAAAATTACAAAATTTTAACTAATAGTAAGTCTCGCTCACTGGTCTCTACTTGATGAACAGAACGAGTCTTGTTGAAAAAAGTCACGTCCCATTATTCCATTAATATTTAATGTTTCCCAAACAAATGAGCCTGTGCAAATTCATAAGATATAACACTTTCCTTTGAGTTATTGAATTAAAATTTCTTGAGATGCACATTTAGAATAATATAAAAACCTTCTGCCCCGTTATACCCTATTCTTAAAATAATGCAATGTTGTTTATTTTTCTATAATGTTAGAGTGGTCAGATTATGAATATTGAATCACAAGGAGATCTTGTGATTACCCCATCAGATATACAAGAAGCTATGAGAAGATATAGTAGTACAATAGGTCCTTTTGCTTCCAGTATGGTATGTTGAAAGACTTCTCATTTTGTTAATTTTAATTTAACTCCTAACCACAGGAACCAATTAGTAAAAGTACCTGAATACTTTCTAGTCTTTATCATGAAAATGTGTACTTCTTTATTAATATACCATTCACAGTTGCCCGTTCACGCTCAGATGGGACAATAAACAGAGGCTGTGTGAGATCCATTATTTAAAATTTCCCTCATTTCACACTGTAAGACATTTTCCCCATCCTCATTTCATTTCTATTGGTATACTAGCCATATTTTGCTATGAATCTTTCTAATTGTATATAATTATCTATTATTTCAGAAAGTAAATGGTATGTCGCCTAAACATAAACTATTGTGTATTTGAGCTGATAATTGTATCTATAGCTTGTCTAGGAGAGAATATTACGTACTAGTACAGTTATTTCATTCACTTCATGTAACAGACTTACTAACTAACTAGAATGGATACAGATTGAAGCTGTACATACGTGCTCAAAGTAGCATTAGGTGCAATTGAAAGAAATTTAATATTGATATATATTAAAATAGAAAGAGTCTCTTCAGTAAATACTTTTGGATGAAATGGAATCCATAGATTGCATGTGATTGAATACATAGTTCATTTTTGAAATTGCAATCCTGAGCTGAACTGAATAAATTGTAAACATGTATTCTAATTATATCAATATAATTTGATGGTGAAAAAATCATAATGCAAACTCTGATTATGACATTTAATTGTCAATGTCTCAATTGATTGAACAACCATTCCTTCTGTCCCATTGCATTCCAAATCAGCTGGTGATATCACAAGGACCTAGTATATAACTGTAGTGTAATAATTACTTATAATCCTTACAAAGTACTCACAAACACATCATAGGATAAGATCTTAAATAGAATAGAAAACAAATACATAATTCATTAATCATTTTATTAAAATTTAACAAAAATAAAGGAAAAAGATCTATGAACATTATAATATTACTGTGACAAGGATATTGCCAAAATCGATGATTATGGATGTAAACATAAAATGTTTGTATACTGGAATGGCCACTAAATATTAAATATTAAGCATAAATGCAAAACATTTGCAAAAACTTTATACAAAAAGAAAACAAATATTAAAATTTCTAAACAAGTTTCTAAACCTACTTAAAGACCTTCAGAGTAAATATATTGTATTGATTTTGATTCAGACATTAAGAAATTTGAAGCGTTATTTTGTTGAGATTTCATACATTCAATTTATGTGAGCAAATTATATTTTCTATAAAATATCCCTTATAAGTTATAATGATATCAAAATGTCAGTAAATTAAAAATTAAATATAACAAATAGTGAATAAAACTTATTATAAAAGAGAAAAGTGAAAACTTGATATTTAAAACAAGAAATTAAATACTTCATGTATATAATAAAATCATTTGTGAAATACCATCTTAAAACATTAAAATCCCTAAAAAAATTTTTTTATTTTTATGCAAATCTTTTATTTAAACTAAACTAATAGGATATGTTCCTTATTCTACTACAGACTAGACAAATTCATATCACTTCTGGGCCCAATCAGACACAACTTCCAACAAATAGTTACCTACAGTCTAAGTGTCTAAATTGGTAAAAACTTTATCATCTTGACACTAGTCCATTTATACCGATATATAGAAAGAGTTAAAGATAGAATTTAGCTTGTGGTGGAGAAGTTTGTGATAGAGTTTTATTTGTTGATGTAGAAGAAGACTCCTCTGTAATGGTATGTAAATTAGAAGCTGTAGTGTTGGTTGTAACAGGACCTGTTGGTGTACTGGTAGATGATGATGTAGTAGTAGTATCATCTGTACTCTGATAATCTGTTGGATGATACAATTGACGATAATGATGATCTTCATTAAATATTGAAGTGTATGTCTGAAAAAAAAAATATATCAAACATAAAAAATATGTCTGAAAAAAAAAATATATCAAACATAAAAAGTATGTCTGAAAAAAAAAATATATCAAACATAAAAAATCCAATAAGAACAGAAAAAAAATTCAATGACAAGTATATACATACATTGTCTTAGCTATGAC
>NW_008709027.1:993029-1114240 GCF_000327385.1 Lottia gigantea
AGGAAGCAACAGCTTCAATATCTAAAAAAAAAAACATTAATCCTACTGAATTTATCTCAACTGATTTAACCATTATTTATTTAAAGCACTTTTCATCTCAAATACATCTATTCTTTGCCTATTTGTACATCCCTTAAAACACATATTTGGATTATTTTGGGAAACGTTAGAGATATAGTTCTTACCATAAAAGTGACAAATATTGGTGAATATAATTCTTGTGTATGAAGCTGAAATTATACATTATCAAACAATACATATTATCCAGTTACAATGTACCTTATTTAGTGTACGGTTGGGGACTAATACCTTGTTTAATACCTCTTGTGATAATCGTGTTTATAGAATCAATGTTGTGAATTTACGTTTGATATTGGATTTTTCTTGTTTTTACTATTTTGAAAAGTCCTGACAATGGAGAAAATTTTCGACACCAATTTTCACATCTTCTCCGATCTTCACCTTGACCTCATGTATAAATAGCAAATGTTATGAAGACCAGCGCACACTAACCATATTTTGACTTAACCCTGTACACTTCCAGACAAGGCACGTCCAGGAGGACTTTCCATCAAACACACCAGATATCTCACTCCCAACCGAAATTTTGTCATAGGCCTGTCATGCACTAATACCCATACATAATTCGAAAATAAAGTAAATAAGTGAGCGTGCCCTTAGTTTTAAAGTTGTGAATATTGCCCGAACGGTTTCAACCTAAGCGCAAGAGATTCAGATTTGCAAGAAAGCAACCATTTTATGACAGGTATTGAACAAGGTATAAGTTTGCCACATCCATGCCCATATATAATTTGTCTGTGATTTTTAAGTTGAAGTAAAAGGAACACTGATTGATGTTGGTATTTTTGTAACAAAAATTACAATTACAACTTCACTTACAAAAATTCCACTGCACCCATTCTCTTCATCTCCAACTAAAAAGATAAATATGTTCTACTATATTGTTGTTTGGTTTAAAATTTGTACTTGTACTGAATCATAGTCATTGGAGGAAGGCAGATACACTATGTCCCATGATTTACTGTGGACAAAAAATATTGAAATATTGTCACCATTCTAATATAAGTATAATCAATATTAATATAGTATAGTTACCTACCAATTTTTAAAGTGACATCATACAGAAATCCAATTAGAGCTGATATTTCAAAAACTATTATAATACTGAAATGCAATTTACAAGTTCTTATCAGGTGTGAGCTGTTAAAGGCAAATAATTTTTCTCAAAAAATTTCCTGAATCAACATCAGAATGGTAGTTTCACTGTCAAATTATTAAAAGAAGTAATAATATTGTATGGAACTTAACAGAAGTAGAACAAATCCTCATTCCTTTAACAGCAAAATGTCTACATTAAAAGAAATAACTGAATGCTTACCACCAAAGATCTCTCTTCTGTGACCAGCGAACAGAATCTAGTGTACTGATTTCATTTAATCTTCTGGTGATATAGAACCCTGCTACAGCAAACAACTGTACAATAGCTAGTTCTGCTGCCGATAATTCTATCCAGTATGGTTCTAAAAGACAAATGTAAGATGTATAATTAATTTCATTAATATAATATAACTGACTGATAGAATCAGTGATTTTTCAACATGAGATATCTGAAATATCCATGGAAGGCTGACATTCTTAGAATATTCTTAGTAAAGAAAATACAAAATATTATATGTCTTCACTTTATCAGTATGTTTATACTTCATTTTACTCTTGCAATAAGCTTCAAATCACCATATCTATCATTCTATCTCACTTCTTTACAAATGTTAATGAGGTTATATACTCATCTGCTTTACTAGAAAAATACTCACGTAAACATTCTACCCATGTTGATTGCACATTGATTATACCTAGAACACTGATCACAGTAAAATATGCACAAGCAATTAACAGGAATGGTAATAAATATCTAAAATAACAAAACACAATAATAACAAAAGATAGATTGCCAGGCAAAGTAACATACGCCCACTGGCAAAGTACAAATTTTTTCATAATAAATTTTATTAGTTTGAATTCAATGATATAGATATTTACTTCCAGTTATATATGCTGAGTAAATCCACAAAATTTTAAAATCAATATCAATAACCCAAATTCATGAAATCACACAGCTCTAATATCAAGCGCAAAAAATTGATAAGAATGAAATTGTTGAAAATTCAAACTTAACCAAGATCTCATCAATATAAATAATAAGATGTAAAACTCCATTCATTTAATTTTTTTCAGCATAAAAATCATGAAATCTGTATTGTGTTTATGAACAAATTTTTAAGCATTTTATCTAAGTCAAGGGCAACAACTCAAAAACTGTTCATCGAAAAAAAAATTGTCAAATTCAAACTTGACAAAGATCTCATCAATATACATCATCACATCAAGTTTCCTTAAAATCCGTTGAAGCCTCTAGTCTCTATTGTGTTCACAAAAAATTTTGACACTTTATCCTTAAGTCAAGGGCAATAACTCAAAACAACGCTCATAAAAAAAAAATTGGAACTTGACCAAGATCTCATCAATATACATTGTTGCATCAAGTTTCATTAAATTCAGAGAAAATTTGTAGTCTCTATTGTGTTCACAATATTGTGCCGACAGACAGGGGCACCGGCAATATACGTGTATATATCCATGTGGGGGTATAAAAACTAAAAAAACTGGTCCTCTTTATTACAATCAGTAATAAGCTTATAACAGTACCGGTAACAAATAAGACAAAATCAAAATCAGCTTGAAAAATAATATTGACCGCTCTAGTCTTGGCACAAATACAAAACTTGTAGTGAGATAAAATACATACCGATTTGAAAGCTGCTCTCTTCTTAATGCTCGTGTAGCTAATGTCCAATAAAAATGGCACATCACCAAAAACTGTACTAGTTTCAGATATTGCAACACAAAATCAAACTGACATAAACTACTTAATAACCAGTGGACACTCCTAAAATTGACACAAAATTATTTTAAGTTATCAATATTGTGGAATTTCTTAAGAGACTTTGGTCAGATTTAAATCTTTTTTTTTTTTATTTCACAACTACAGACATATTCCCTTGCATAATATATCCATCTCCAGTGGAATTTAATCATAATGATTTTCAAATCTTTGAAATTTGGATAGGGTCTCAAAGAAAACACTAGCCTAGGTCAGAGAGCGATAGGTATATCGAAATGAATCTCAATAGAAATGTTGAGATGTTTGTTATTGTTATCAAATACCTATGACCTTTCTTATCACCAAAAATGATCACAGAAAAACATTTAGATTACACAGTAACAGATCAAATCCAAATCACAAATATATTCACCCCAATAAAGATTCGAGTGATGCGCAATAAAAGATAAAGTATTGATGGCATGATTTATGATGAGCCAAATGGAAGCGAATCAATTTAAATATACAGAGTATTGCTGTAACCAGTCCTAGTGACGACAAAATACCATTTCTGAAAAGCAAAAAAAAAAAAATTTTGTTTAATAGCGTGTGCATTTTAATTGCACAATGACTTATGGGCTTACTGGCACTTGGAACAAAATACCCTTTTCATTTACATAGCAGTTATTTGCTCTATGGGCCAAAATTGCATAGCAGTTAAAAAAGTGGAGCGATTTCTTCTGGGATAGTTTTTTTTTACTAACTTATGAAGTAACTTATTAATGAAGTGGACCTTAAACCCCAAATGTATTTACGCTAGAGTAGATCTGAAAAATCTGTCACCGTAAATAATGCACACCCTTTAAACACTAAGATATATGGATATACTACTTCTGCATTTATTACATACTACGTTTGGGAACACATACAGGTAACGTTATCAAGTTTGCCTTCCTTTTTATGGTTGGATATTTTAAGTTGTTAATAATTTGTTACAAATAGGAGTGTTGATGAAACATGAGTTTTTACCACCACGTAAGCCATCCATGCTTTTCTACTCCCGAAATGTCGTCTGCTATCTACTTCAGTATAATATTCCCTATTTAACACAATCTGTGCCGAATCTCAGTCTTCAAGAAATTTAATCAAAGGTTATGTACATCTACATGTACATTGTTAACCTAGCATTAAGTAGATTTGCATATTTCAACAAATCGTTTTTACATGAAGCCATTCTAACATCTTCTAAATGTGAAGTGTCAAACTCGTACTAAGCTAGAAATATCATTATCAAACATACCTGATACATGCCACAGTTTCAAAATTTGTGACACAGCCATAGCTCATAATATCAATGGTATCATTGGACATGTTTGACATATGCATGTTTTGTTCCTATAAGTACCACAATATTAGTACCAAATGTAATGGTGTCATAAACTGGTATCTTTCTTCATCCTACTAACTGCAGAGAAAAGGACTTTCATACATATATACACTATAAACTAAAGATCATCTCTTTAAAACTGATACTATTGAGTGAGGGAGCTGCTGTGACTGATTTATAGTAAGTTAGACTCTTGCTTGCTTACCTGAAGTCTGAAGACATAAGCCTAGTCAAGATAACTTCAGATTTTTCAACCTAGTTTATCCCTGTCAGTGATGCAAGTCGCTGGAACTGACATGATAAAAGCATTTGGGAATGATACAATAAATTAAAGCACTGTGTACAAAAAGTTAAAAAAAGTAAAAAAAAAAAATCTCTTGGACTCTTGACAGTTGGCAATAAAAATTGGCTATTGCCAACATCCTGGAAATGTTTTTCCTCATTGCACAACATTATCCATTTTCTTAGAAAGATAGAGTTCCAGAAAAGTAGGATGCAAAACTCGATTTCATTTTCACTATGACAACAATAAGTGAGCCTGAGTGATAGCCTATTATTATTATGTGCTACAAATTAGGCCAATTACAATACATGTAGTTAGACTATTATCAAATATTGCCCATTGGAAATATATTGATTCTGACGAAATACTGACATAGATGTATAGTCAAATCTGACAATGCATTTCTTTTGTTCTTCTCAAAATCAAGGTATCGAAAATATAACAGTTACGTAGGCCTTTTTATTAGACTAATTCATATTTTCACTACTATATTTTATTTCCTTTCCTGTCTAGTTTTTCTTTCATCATTGGATAGGGCCATCTGGCGTAAATGACCTTGACTTACTTATTTTATGAGGGTAGATAACTCTAGATTTTGCAGACGAAAAATCTTAGGATTTTAAATTTTATGCTTATAATGATGAGTTTAGGTTCAAATGGAATGGCTTTCAATAAATTATATATTTTCTTAAAATCTATTAGCATATGATTTTATGTGCATCAATGATAATACACGCATATCGAAGTTTAGCAACCTTGAATGTGTTTTTTTCCTGCGAACTTCGTTCATGATATTTCAGACTGGATAATTAAGACTATCAATATCATTAAAGGTCTACCCTACTACTTTGTCATTGTGGCACACATCACCTGAGATTATAGGCCAGTACAACCATGGAATTTAAGGTATAGGTTTTGAAATTATAACATGTCAATAACATTGTTATAGGTTATTGCTCATATTGAGACATGACTTTTTATATCTTAGACTTAAAACATTGTAAAACACATTATGATGGGTACATAGCTATAGTGACTATAATAGGCTAGTTATAACTTTTATACATGTACTATCAAGATCTAGGCTAGCCTAGGCAATAGTATTGTATAATTATGGGCCAGTGTGCTGTTAAACTTATTAAAAGCTATTGTACAACCACAGTGAGCTTGAAATCAATTTTTTCCTTTTATTTCACAAATATTCAAAATGAAAGGTGTTATTGCATGTTGTCATTGAACTTTAGAATTTCCTGGTAGGTAGAAATATAAGCTAATAAGGTGTTGAATATTCACCTCTAAGTAATCCTGAAGGACTTATTTTTTTATTTTCAATTTCCATTAGTCAACAACAAAAAATCTAATATAAGATTTTGTTGTGAATTCTTTATGTAGCCTAATATGTGATACCGGTATGTGATTATCTGCAAAAGGCATATGTACCGTATATGTATACCACTACACAAGTCACAAAGAAATAATAAACTAGAACTGTTCTAATAACAGTACTGATGCAGGGTGGGTTACGACATTCAGGTACATACGAAGATGGTCTATTGCAATTACTTTATGTAAATACCTTTCTGCATCTCTAAATGCAAATATCCAAAAGTGCCTGGAGTTTAAAGTATATTTACTAGGAATAAAAGAATATTTGTCAATTAATAAAGAATAAGTTTGATGAAATCCGGATAAGAAATAAGAAAGTTGGTAATGTGCATGCGCTCAACAAAAATTCGATAATTCCATCAAATTTAGAATTTGATTATACACATACATACCAAGTTTGATGAAAATCGGATAATAAATAAGAAAGTTTGCAATGCGCATGCGCACTACGCAAATTCGATAATTCCATCAAATTTAGAATTTGTTTATACACATAAATACCAAGTTTAATGAAAATCGGATAATAAATAAGACAGTTGGCAATGTGCATGCGCACTACGCAAATTCGATAATTCCATCAAATTTGGAATATGTTTATACACATAAATACCAAGTTTAATGAAAATCGGATAAGAAATAAGAAAGTTGGTAATGCGCATGCGCACTACTCAAATTCGATAATTCCATCAAATTGATCAATTGTTCGCCTACAAACGCCCTGCAAAAAAGCTAATTTTTCATCAATTCATCAGATTGCACCTGCTGTGGTGCTCCTGAGTTTCAATTGATACAGCATATAGCTATGTTACTATACGGTATTTATCTATGAATTAAAGGGCATCATATAGATTTGAGAGTAAGTAGGACATCACATTATTATCATTCTTTACATTCAATCTAATATAATATACATAACAGTGAGCTGTGAACTATTTGTTTAGTAATTTATAGGATTATGATAGTAATGTTATCTCTACTGACTATATTTGCATTGATGATAAAATGGTTTGTGCTAAGCTGGGCTAAAGTTGAAAGTTTAGAATACAATATCTACTGTATAAAAACATCATCTTCATTAATTTTCTGTTGCCATTTGCATTACTTGCATGTTGTTGTGGTAACTTTGTAATTAAATGTTGAGTATTTTCTGCATTGACCAAAAATACACCAACACACAACTGGCTTAATAAAAAGTAACAGTTTATGCAAATTTTATAACTTGAAATTATTATTATTAATTATTAATGATATATACTGAGAAAGACATATAATTGTAGATATTATGTATATTGCATATATTTTATTCCAGTATCAGTCTGGTTTTGGAAATGAATTTGCCTCTGAGGACTCCAGATGTCCAGGAGCTTTACCAGAAGGCCAGGTAATTTTTTTAAAAATGCAGGTTATATTGATTCTTTAAAAAAAAAACAATTTGATTAAAGGGACAGGTGCGCCATTTTGGGGGGTTGAGTGATATGCAAATAGTCTTCAGATGTAATAGAAATGTTCAAAAATCGCATAATTCCTTCAAAAATATCCCTATCTTGGAATTTTACCCACAATTTCTATATTCGTCATTTCTATATATCACAGAGTATCTTAAAATGACGAGTCGTCATTTTAACATTCAAACACAGATAATTTTGGACACTGATGGATTTGAAGGCTCAAATTTCAACGGTGAGCTGTGAATTATAAAATTTTATTTACAGAATAATCCTCAAAAATGTGCTTATGGTTTATATGCCGAGCAACTCTCAGGTGATGCTTTTACTGCACCAAGGACCAACAATCAAAGAAGGTAAACAGTAATTTTGAATACAATTGAATAATTGATTGATGTAAGATTTAAATTTTATAAAGTCACATGAAATTTTGTATCCAATTGTCTTTATTTATTATTATAAGCTTATTTACATTATACACAGGAAATTAATTATAAAACATATATAACTTCTTTTTTAATCAGTGTAAATGTTTGAAATATATCCAAATTTAAAATCCTTTCTTCCCAAGTCCATTGTGAATACAATATGAATTCCTCCATGCTCCATTACAACTATTTTTATTGAAGTATCCTTTAAAGTAAAGTCGCAGCTGATCATTTTCAACCTGGACTCAGTCATGTGCAACAAATGCATCTGAATCAGTCATGCTGGTCTGAAGCATCATAATGTAATATTTGTATTTTTTCATTGGTATCGGTAGCTGGCTGTATAGAATAAGACCATCAGTTTTACATGAACCATTTGTCAAGTTTGAGAGAGGCAATATCACCCACAATTGGGATGAAGTTGAACCAAACCCAAATCAGGTATCATTCTACAGTTTATTATTTTTAGATTGCCCAAGGTGACATACTAACGGTACTGATTTAAATCTTCTTAAACAATACTTCCCTCTAACGCTGGGTTCGAACACTGTCTTTTTGTGGCATAGCTCAGTCAGTAGCGAGTTGGATTGTTGTCTGCTAGGCGATTAGGTGCCGTGGGTTGGAATCCTCTTCAAGGTAAGAAAAACATTCTGATACCTGTGCCAGTGCTTTCTGTGTAGGCTCTCACACCCTATTACCAAACCAGGTATCATTCTACAGTTCTTTATTAAGTTAAGATTGCACAACGTCGCATACTTCTGGTTTAATTTTTATTGAAGAGAAATTTTCAAAGTTAAAAACTTTAAACTTTTTTTAAGCCTACATGATAATATAAACTGAACACCCCATTTCTCAAAAAAAGACATTTTTAACTGTTTAATTCTGCTTTCACTTCAGCTTAGATGGCAACCATTTGATATACCAAAGAAAGGTGCAGTTTCTGTAGATTTCGTAGAGGTACTGTGCTGGGCTGGCTTCCAGCTGTTATTTTCCTCTTTTTATAGGTTTTTCAATTGTACCAACAACTGAATGAATTGATGAGACCAGCTGATACCGTCAAACTATGACATACCTCTACATTGACCTATAAATAATCTTCACACAATTGACATGCCATATAAGATTCAAGGCTTATCAGTCATTGTTATCATTTAGAGCCTAATAGACAGGCCTGATCCATATGTGAGAATATGTTTGGTGTCTGTTGAAACTTTTTTAGGAGAAATAATAATAGGTTCCTATTTTAGGTTCCATGACATGAAAAAATGAATGATATTCGAATCCCCTAGAAACTCTGGGCTCTAACATACTAAGGGAATTGCATATAACACTTGTTGTAACTTTAATAGGGGCTGGCTACTGTTTGTGGTGCAGGAGATCCTAAATCCAGGAGTGGTATTAGTATTTATATCTATGCTTGTAATAGTTCTATGGGTGATAGGTAAGTTGAGTATGAATCTTGAGATGATTAGTACCTGATTAATTGAAATGAGCAATGAAAATTATCTTTATGTAGATTAAACTAAACTGAGGGGTTTGTTTTTTCAAAATGAATTATAATTAGAATCAAAGCTTTACAATTTGTATATTTTTATGTAGGTGTCTATATAGTTCAGATGGTGATTTCTTGATAGGTAAGATTATTGTTCTATTAGATTTTTGTCTTTTAGTTTAACTAAATAAAATGTATCAAGCTGATTTGTTGACGCAATTCTGTTTTTGAAAGAGATTGATGACATTTATTAGATCTGTGTTCTTAAACCTAATATTTCACACACTATCATATCATATATTATGCTAGTTTCTCCAGCTGAAATTTCATTTCATATGAAAATTAATGGGTAAACTCAGTAATTGTTTCATTGGTTCCATAGATCTGGTGTGATCTTATTTAACAATCTGTCTTTATTTTGTGTATTATTTTAGTTCCACAAGAAGGTGAATTGTTAATAACAACAGAGTTTGGTAAAATGAAAGTTTCTCCGAATGAAATCTGTGTTATTCAGGTATTGCTTTTTATACGCCCACATGAATATGTGGTCGTATATTGTCGTCGCCCCTGTCCGTCGGTCCGTCAACATTTCTTGTGAGCACTATAGAGACTACAGTTTTTATCTGATTTTGATAAAACTTGGTGTGATGCTTTAGATTGATAAGATCTCGGTCAAGTTCAAATTTAACATATTTTCGATGAACGGTTTTTGAGTTATTGCCCTTGACTTAGAACGCCTTGAAATTTGTTAAAAATAGTTCGTGAGCAGGATTGAAGCTACAGTTTTCAACCGATTCTAATGAAACTTGGTGTGATCATTGGAATTGATAAGATCTCAGACAAGTTATAACTTGACGCATTTTCGATGAACGGTTTTTGAGTTATTGCCCTTGACTTTGTTAAAATGCGTCAAAATTTGTTAAAAATAGTTCGTGAGCAGGATTGAAGCTACAGTTTTCAACCGATTCTGATGAAACTTGGTGTGATCATTGGAATTGATAAGATCTCGGACAAGTTCTAACTTGACGCATTTTCGATGAATGGTTTTTGAGTTATTGCCCTTGACTTTGTTAAAACGCGTCGAAATTTGATAAAAATAGTTTGTGAGCAGGATTGAAGCTACAGTTTTCAACCGATTCTGATGAAACTTGGTGTGATCATTGGAATTGATAAGATCTCGGACAAGTTCTAACAAGAGATATTTTTGATGAACATTTTTTGAGTTATTGCCCTTGACTTTGTAACCACGCTTCAAAAGTTGTTTTTTGCCCTTGATTAGAGCTGTGTGATTTAATTGTTTGTTGTATTTGGGTTATTGATATTGATTTTAAAAAAATTTGTGGAATTATTCAGCATGAATAATTTCTTCAATATGAGAAAATTCGTACTTTAGTCACTAAAGACTGTTGCAACGCAAGCGTATTTTAATAACATAGGATAATTCCTGGTGTGGTTTTCTTTTGCGTTTAACGAATATAATGCACAGTTTTTTTTTCCCTAAAATGGAGTACAGAAGGGGTGCGCACTATACACAGTGAAATAAATTTTTGGTTTTTTTCCCCTTCGAAAATACTGCGAATCGATGTTGTTTGTTTCAGAGAGGAATGAGGTTTAATATTGGAGTGGAAGGTGAAACAAGAGGATATGTTCTGGAAGTTTTCAATGATCATTTCCAGTTACCTAACTTGGGACCTATTGGTGAGACCTTTTCTATTTTCACATCCAAAGTTAAATGATACTTCTATTGACAATACCGTACATTATGTTACATGACCAAGTCAGCTATTGTACAATGTCATGTTATGTTACATGACCAAGTCAGCTATTGTACAATGTTATGTTGATTGACCAAGTCAGCTATTGTACAATGTCATGTTATGTTGATTGACCAAGTCAGCTTTTCTACAATGTCATGTTAGTTGATTGACCAAGTCAGCTATTGTACAATGTCATGTTATGTTGATTGACCAAGTCAGCTATCGTACAATGTTATGTTATGTTGATTGACAGCTTTTGTACAATGTCATGTTATGTTGAATGATTATGTCAGCAATTGTACAATGGGATGTTATGTTGAATGATCAAGTCAGCAATTGTACAAGGTCATGTTATGTTGAATGATCAAGTCAGCTATTGTACAAGGTCATGTTATGTTGAATGATCAAGTCATCTATTGTGAGAGCTCATATATCTTTTGTGGTCATGTATTTTATCACAGCTTAGTCTGTCCATTTAATACACATGTACTTGTGTATTTGTTAAACAAAGTGTCCATTGAAGTTTTGTGTATTGTATTGTATTTGGGCTGAAGACAGGACCATGTTTATTATAATGACCATGTGTGCAATATCAGCTATTGTGCAGTGTCAGTTTGATGACCAAGTCAGCTATTGTACAGTGTCATGTTGAATGGCCAAGTCAGCTATTGTACAGTGTCGGTTTGATGACCAAGTCAGCTAATATACAGTGTCAGTTTGATGACCAAGTCAGCTAATGTACAGTATTAGTTTGATGACCAAGTCAGCTATTGTACAGTGTCAATTTGATGACCAAGTCAGCTATTGTACTGTGTCAGTTTGATGACCTAGTAAGCTATTGTACAGTGTCAGTTTGATTGTACATTGTCTTTAAACAGTGTAGGATAGTGAAATTCTAATTATAGATATTTGGTATATTTTAGGTGCTAATGGATTAGCTAATCCTAGAGATTTTCTGACGCCTGTGGCATGGTATGAAGATAGAGATGTCAAACACTATCAAGTTATTAATAAATATCATGGCTATTTATTTCAAGCTAGACAGGTAACTTTAATTTCCAAAAAGATACTTTGTTTGCTCAATTGAATACCAAAATATCTGTTTAAGGTTATGACCTTTGAGATATCAGGAAACAATTTTGTGTAAAAACAATTGTAATAAATGAAATAAGGAATATATATAAGTCTTGGTTTTGCTTGACACTAATCAAGCATTATTTTTTGTCTATGGACTGTAACTGTATATGATTGGGTTTTTTTTTGTATTTTAGAATCATTCACCTTTTGATGTTGTGGCCTGGCATGGTAATTATGCACCATATAAATATGATTTAAAGAATTTCATGGTGATTAATGCTGTGGCTTTTGACCATGCTGTAAGTAGATCCTTAATTTTATTTCTATAAATCATGATTATATTATTGAGTTTTGTACGAGTTTGGATGCTAGCATGACAAACATTGTCACCCTTTCATAATATCTGATGTCAACTTCATTTTAGAGAGTCTACATAGCTCATATGGTGAGATCTATCTATTTCAGTGTAAATTTTACTAATATTATTTGTTATTTTCAGGATCCATCTATATTTACAGTATTGACATGTCCATCAGCTAAACCTGGTGTAGCTATTGCTGATTTTGTTATATTCCCACCAAGATGGTCTGTACAAGAACATAGTTTTAGACCACCATATTATCATAGTAAGTTTCTTCTTTATTAAGACAAAAGTTTTATTGCAAATTCCATTGAGAATGACATTTATAGGAAGTAAGGTCAGTTTTACATGTTAACATCTGCATTTTGATGTGGTATAACATTAGAAAATGTTATTGTCATTTATGATAAACAGTGAATCACTACCAAGCCTTTGCTGTTGTTTTTTTTTTTGCAGGAAACTGTATGAGTGAGTTTATGGGTCTTATTCATGGTAAATATGAAGCAAAAGTAAGTATTTCAGTTTAGAAAATCATATTATGTACTCGATTTAATTTTTATTACTTAAAGTTCTTAGAGATATGTAAATTTATGTTCTCTTCTTGTGACCTAGGCCAGTCCAGATTACCTTCACCTTTTATATACTGATTGGAATGGTCTATTTCAAACTTCACTATACTTTGCAGGAAGGGGGATTCAATCCAGGAGGCGCAAGTTTACATAGTTTGATGACACCACATGGTCCGGATGAGGATTGTTTTGAAAAAGCCTCAAATGCTGACTTAAAGCCTGAATATATTGCTGGCGGCACAATGGTAAGTTGTCTTATTTTTGTTACCAATTCATGTTTGAGATAAGTGTGTATGGTTAGACTAAGTAACACGATAAACTTTAATTTTTATTAAAAAAAAGTAAACTTTAATTTTTATTAAAAAAAAGTAAACTTTAATTTTTATTAAAAAAAAGTACATGTAGCTATAAGATTTATACTATGACATGTTATAAAACTGAAGCAAACCATGATGATGAAGTAATACAAACTGCTGGAGAAGCTCAGAAAAGTTCAGAAAAGGGCAAAACAATTAAATTCAACTAACCTTATTTGTGGAACGCAGTGCCCATTAAGCTAATGTTATCCAAAACTATTCTCAAAACTTTGACAGAGCACTAACAATCTCAGTATTTGGGTACTTTAGAAATTCAAATAAAACTAATGTAACCTCACATTGAAAAGTAAAATTTTTGTTTTAATCACTTGTAGACAAACTGGATATTAGATTAGTATTTACAAATGATAAGGAAATTAATAATGTTTCATCTTATTTCCAGGCATTTATGTTTGAATCATCATTCAGTATGGCAGTAACTAAATGGGGAAATGAAACAAAAGTTGATAAAGACTATTATTTATGCTGGCAACCTCTACAGAAACATTTTGATCCTAACTGGAAGGCTCCTGGTATGTACATTATAAAATTTACATATGATTCATTGATTGACTACCATTATTTGGATGTATCCAATTGCAAAAAAATTCTGGGTAATTTAACTGATTGTGCGATAGCAACAGTGTGCTCTAAGACAATATTTACATAGTAATAATAAGCATGTTTGTTTTCTAATTTTTCTAATTTTTTTGTAGGAAGTGGCAAAGATAAAGAACAGAAAACCTATAGCTTTTAATAACGCAAAGTTGAGAATTCAACATTCCGAGATATCTCGAGAAAACTAACTTTCACTTGGCAGCTATCAGTGAACAGTTTTATTATACATATTATTATATATGATTGTGCTATTTTTATATTTTAAAGGCTTGATCATGAAATTACTACATGTCATTGTATGATTAATTGCTTTTTGTACTGATTTCGTGAGATGATTTGGTGCAGGCCTAAAGTAATTATCAAGTTGTACAGATTTCATGATCAAACTATATTGGTGGTTGATATAATAAGTATTATATATACGAATTGTATTCAGTATTATATATGTGTCTGTGCCTTGTTTTTGAGATTATTGATATATTTTTAGAACTAAACATTTATGGTTTGGTCAAATATATATATTTTTCTAGTCATGGTTATATATATATATATTATATTTTAAGAAAATAAATCCTATGGGAAAGATTTTATTTTATTAAGTTATCTCATCAATTGAAATTTATCATATAAATTATTACATGTAGTGATCATCTGTTTACTTCAGCTTCTGTTTTGAAAACCAATAAGATTGTGACATAAGATTGTGACCTGTTTTGAAAACCAATCAGATTGTGACCTATCTCTTTTTTTCTAAAAAAAAACTTGCAACAATTAAAAGTACAGCTGGACACAATTATATGGATACCAATTATTTTAAAGTAAAGTAAGTAAAAGTGATTAAATAACCAAGTGAATTGCTGTGCTATTCTTTTATTATTGCTTGATAAAAACGAGATTACCATTGTCAAAATGTCAAAAGTTATTCATTAAAGTAATTGGTATCCATATTATTCTGTCCAGTAATTTATCTTCCAATTACTAAATGCTTGAGGAAGTTAATTCAATATAAAGGAATTTAATATTCTTAAAAAAATAAAGTAAACAGTGTTCAATGTCACTTATGATAAAGGTGACCTTAACTTATAAAATATCTTTTTCATTTTTGTCATGATATTACTTATACTCATATTACTGTAATGTTTGTAATAAACATAGCTAAATAATACTTACAAAGGACAAATTATATTCAAAAAATGAGTAGGATGGGGGTAATTTAAGGTATAAAAAAATTCATGTTGGTTACACTTCTCTACTTCATATTTTTAAAAGGTCATTTTGTGATGCTTTGCACATTTGATACAATATTATTTCCTAGTAGAACTTGCTCGCTCAAACCAAATTTACCTATAATATTTACCTTTTGTGGTATTAGCAGTATTATTATAAAAGCTTTATGTTATTGTGAATGATTTATATTTGTTATGCTTTACTTATTAGTATTATAGTATATTATGACATATTAAAGGGTTTTATAAGTGAAGTTCTCATTAATTAAGCCCAATGATATCATAACCCTTCTGGTTAAACATTTAGTGCAAACCAGGGCCTCACATGCCAAAGCCATTGCTTTCTTACCTCTTGCCTATAGTGTGTCATATATTTATGTGCAAAAACTTGAGTAATGTTGATATTTTTTACATTCAGATAAAGGATAACATGTCATGTTTTTTCAGAATTACCTGCAATTGCCAACTACTTGGATCTTTATTAAAATTAATAGTCATTGATATAGTAACGCAACATCATATATAATGCATTGGATTTCTACTTGACGGTTTCATAAAAGCTCTCCCAGTTACTCATGAAAGTAAAAAAATTGGTGCTTTCATGTATAAGTCTTGATTGAAGTAGAGTATGCTAAATTTTTATCTTATAAATATATATGATTTTGGGCTACTGTACTAATGAAGCTTTTCATTTAATCCTCGAGAGAATATCACTAACGAGCAAGGTAACGCTGGGACATACCTACTTTTTTTGAGAATTTAACTTTGACGCCATCGATAGACTTGGAAATTGAGATTGCCCAGCATGTACAACGTAAAAAAAATATTAGAACAATGATTAGTTATTTCCTTTTAATAAATCCAATGAACAGAAAAACTGAAAAAAAGAAAAGATTCTCTATATTGTTGACATATTCTTATGTAAAAACAATTTGAAAGACAATTAGATTAGTCAGTATTTTCAATAGAATTATTGCATATTCTGTACCATCGTATCAAGAATATGGGTTTTGACATGGTCTCACTAACTTTGGGAAGTAGGCCTATGGCGAATGGGGGCGTGGTTTTGGACACAATGAGGACATATAATGTGAAGATCGTTGTAGGCACTTTTCTAGAGGGAATCGTATATACGAATCTGGTCCCAGAGAAGACGAAATTGCCATGTACATCTAGGTATCCGTTTTAACAATATTTGATTTGTACTTACACCAACACATTTTTTGGCTGAAAAATACAATTTTTACTAATAAATATCGGTTTATACCAATAACTTAGAATAAGGTGTTAAGTAGGCATTTTAATAATATATTATGTATAATTCAGTAAGAAATCGATGTTCATTAGATTTGTGGATACTGCACAATCAAAATAAAAAAATGCTCTGCACTCTTTTCAATGTGGAGAAAGGGATTACAAATATATTATATAGGCCTAATACTTGATGATTCAAAATTTGAAATTACTTACTTGTTCTGCATTTACATACGTCACAGCCTTTTGCGTCTCGCTCAAATCCATATTGACATGTTAGATGACAATTAATTTTATCACAATTAACTAAATAATAAATTCTCGAATTATTATGAACTAAATAGGATATTAATATTATCAAACGTATTTTGATAAATTTCAAGTAATATTGTCAAGAATATTTATGGCAAACTTTGATACGAACTGACCATGATATCACGCCATTCTTGGTGGTCTCGGTGAACGCATTGTGGACCTACTTACCTATTAATTGACAATGGTCACCGCATGGATGTGGACAACATTTTTGGCCTTCTCCGCACATAGAATCGCCAAAACAATTTGGCATGTAGGCGCATCCCCAAACGCCTTTAACTGGTTTACAACCTCTCCCTGAAAGTCAAACGGTAAAAACTTTCATATATTATGTACGTTAAATCCAAGAGCTCTTTTTTTTATACTATTAAACATTGATATTATTTTTATACCCCCACATCTCTATGTGGATGTATATTGTCGGTACCCCTGTCCGTCCTTCAGTCGGTCCGTCCGTCAACATTTGCTTGTAAATGGAATCAAACGAAATTCGGTATGTGTATACATATTCATAAAATGAAGTTCAAGTTCGAATTTGAGCTATTTTCGACCGAGTTATTGCCCTTGCAGAGCAGAGTTATTGTCCTTGCCCCAAAATCTTGGTCCGTCGGTCCGTCAACATTTGCTTGTAAACGCTCCAAAAACAAGATTTTTTGATGGAATCAAATAAAATTCGGTATGTGTATACATATTCCTAAGATAGCTTGCCAGGCAAGGTAAAATACGCCCACTGGCAGCTGTCAGAAATGATAAAACAGTCTTTAGTGACTAAAGTACGAATTTTCTCATATTAAAGAAATTTTGTTAGTTTGAATTCAATTATATATATATATGCCAGTTATTTATACTGAGAAATTCCACCAAATTTTTAAAAATCAATATCAATAACCCAAATACATGAAATTATCGCATCAATATACATGATCAAACCATGTTTCATTAAAATCAATTGAAAACTGTAGTCTCTAATGTGTTTACAAATTTTGAAGCGTTTTTCCTAAGTCAAGGGCAATAACTCAAAGATCGTTCATCGAAATATCATCAATTTCGAACTTATCCAAGATCTCATCAATATAAATGATCAAACTAAATTTCATTAAAATCAGTTCAAAACTGTAGTCTCTAATGTGTTTACAAACAAATTTGGAAGCGTTTTTCCTAAGTCACGGGCAATAACTCAAAGATCGTTCATCGAAATATCATCAAATTCGAACTTATCCAAGATCTCATGAATATAAATGATCAAACCAAATTTCATTAAAATCAGTTGAAAACTGTAGTCTCTATTGTGTTCACAATCAAATTTTGACGCGTTTTTCCTAAGTCAAGAGCAATAACTCGAAAACCGTTCATCGAAAGATCATCAAATTCGAACTTGACCAAGATCTCTTCAATATAAATGATCACACAAAATTTCATTAAAATCAGTGTTCACAAACAAATTTGGACGCATTTTTCCTAAGTCAAGGGCAAAAACCGTTCATCGAAAGATCGTAAAATTCGAACTTGACCAAGATCTCATCAATATTAATGATCACACCGAACCGACGGACAGGGGCGACGGCAATATACGTCCACATTTCTTATATGAAACATTTATATTTTATTCATATACCTGGCTTTGTAGCCTACTTATTTTTCTAGCCACCAGTTGTTACGTTCGTTATTATCCGCTTGAAGAAGCTCCAAAGACGTTATTAACCTGAGCGCTGAGTTAGAAAATCTGTATTACGCTGCACTATGTAGCATTATATAAATTATTACCTACAGTTATTTTCACCGTTATCACAATGGTTCGGGAGAATGAGAAGCATTTCTACGCTATGTAAGAACAAATGCAATGCCGCTGCCACAAGCCAGTTATCTATGTGGTAACTTTTCTCACACCTCATGCTTGATAATGTCAATGTAAATTATTGAAACGTTGTAAACAATAAATCTCAATAGTAGTACTCCGTTGTTTTGATATAATTTGGGTCTTATATTTAAATGACTTTTGTAGCTTGTCGAATTAGTCTAGAACAGAGCCCCATTGCAATTTTTTTCAGAAGTGATTCAAAAGTTCGTGTTAAAAAATGGATATATTAATATCATTTTTGTGGCTCTTGATGTAACAATTTATAATAGGCTACCATACTGAACAGAAATAAAGAATCGTCGCATTTTTAGATTATTCGTGCACGGTCAAAATTGTTATTTTTCTTTATAAATATGATTTTTAAACTTTAAAGATAGTGGACCACAACCATATACGCCGTCACGACATGCGGATGGTAAAAACGAAACATCCATTTTAAGTTTCATCAAAATCGGTTGAAAACTAAAAATAGCATATTCAAGATTTTGGGGCAAGGGCAATAACTGTGCTTCTAACAGTCGAAAATAGCTCAAATTCGAACTTGTTCTTCGTTTTATGAATATGTATACACATACCGAATTTCATTTGATTCCACATAAAATCTAGTTTTTAGAGCGTTTACAAGCAATTGATGTTGATAGAAGCACTTACTGTATAGAGGTTAAAGGGCGATAACTCCTCAAAACTGACGTAAGAGGTCTAAATCTTGAAAAAGCCTTGAATTTAATCAGAAGTAAACTAAACTTTCTCAAACCTTTCGATTTAGGTCCAATAACATCCATTTTAAGTTTCATTAAAATCGGTTGAAAATTAAGAGAGTAATAGCATAATCAAAATTTTGGGGCAAGGGCAATAACTCTGCTTCTAACGGTCGAAAATAGCTCAAATTCAAACTTGATCTTCGTTTTATGAATATGTATACACATACCGAATTCTAGTTTTTAGAGAGTTTACAAGCAAATGTTGACGGACGGACCGACGGAAGAAAAAGGGAAGTTTATGACATTCAACTGATAATATCGGTTACGAACCTTGGGAACTGTCAGAAGTCCGTGGGAGCAAGCGATGCTGAGGAAAATCGAAATGCACGTGCAACACGTACCAGAGTTCTGTATAAAAACAAACTGACGCCTACTGAGATTTCAGTTGCTGTGAAGACAGCGAGCTTATGGCACTAACCTCCAAAAAAACGTGAACTTAAGCCGCCGGACGATTAAATGCCAGACAACGTCATTGCCAAAGTATTTAACTGTAGTGTACGAACCATTGGGAGGCTTTGGATTCGTTATACAATACCACCATCAGCACTTATGACCGTCCACGTAGTGGGCGTCCCTGAGTCACAACACCAAGACAAGATTGCTATATCCCGCGGCAACACCTGCTTGACAGATTCACCACAGTGGCACAGTCAGACTATTGCATGGCCACATGCAACTTATCAGTGCTGATATCGTTAGAAATCAACTCGCCTCCCAGAACCTGTCTTGTCGCCGTCCATACAGGGGTGCGGTGCTCACTCCGTCAGAAACTTCTTGCGTGGGCCACCTAACGACAACATTGGCGGCATCAACAGTGGAGAATCCACGCCTCTCGGATGAGAGTCGGTACTGCATTTCCACCCCAAGCATTATGGTTTGGGTGCAATCGGCATCAATCAGAAAATTGAACCTGTTGTCTTCCAGAATATGGGCCCAGACAGAGGGCATGGATTCACAGCCGTCCGTAACATCGACCAGGTTCTCCGACCCCACGTTGTACCAGCATAACAACGCCCGTCCACACACTGCCATAGCCACCAGAACCTTCTTTCAACAGCATAACATCAGATTAATGCCATGGCTCTCACTCAGCCCGGATTTAAACCCAATAGACCACTTGTAGGATGACATCCAAAGACGACTAAACCAGATCCAAACGCTCCCAAGAAATGCAGCAGAACTCGGTGCAGCTTTCCTAACAGTCCTGGGCGCAGATTCCAATGCTGTCTGTAAATCGTTTGTTCCACTCCATGTACACAAGATACCGACTTTCAGCCTCCATCTGTAAGGATCACGCGATCAGAACCTTGATATGTCATAGCGATAACTTGAAACAATCAAAGATACTCAAACAATCATTTTTGCCTAATGTTGTTGTTGTTTTTGACAAATATCTAATATTTTATTGAAATTTGAATAAACAATTGACTATTTTCTGTGCTTTGCGACGATTCTGTTCATTATGTATAAGTACTAAGTAGTAGCCTACATAACATAATCATCCGCTTACCTTCAGCAATAATTGCTGTCGCGCAACAGACAAGAGTGAAAATAGTAAATTTCAACATATTGCCAGCAGAGATTTCTTTTCAATAATAATCAGTATAATGACACTTAGAATTGGTTCTTTTAAACTTTAAGATAAGGTCTAAAATCCTTGACCTATTGGCCTACTTGGTACAGTCACGATCAAACCATATAATATTAATGCATCATAATTCCATAACAGATTTTCTTCACTTTCAATTTTATTTGTCGTGTGGAAATTTCAATTTTGGTACCCGCCGTAACAATTGCTTAGGCAACTTAGAACTTCTCTTCGATGACCCGGGCCCCTCACACTCTCCCCATGCACTTTCAAATTATCATTACGCGAGGATATAATGGCCTTAACAATGTGGCCATTTCAAGGTCCTATATTGGGGAAATATCTGTTGCTTGTCTTTTGCCTTTGGTATATAAAGATCAAAGTTTTGGCATTGATCCTTAAAAGTACCTCTATCTAGCCCCTGTGTAACTGTCATCTTAATTTCATGCCCCTGTGACAGAAACAGGATTCAAATGTCCTTGACCTTTTGAAAGGAAGGGAGGTCACTGATGTTTAGATATTTTAGCAATGGCGTCTTTGTAATTACTGAGGTTGATCATCATTGTCTCTGTAACGCCTAGAACTCGATGCTACCATGCTAGTTTGTTTACATTCTTTAATTATTCATATTTATACAGCCTTTGGATAATGCTGCAGGTACACTTTGGGCCTTAGGTTGAGAACTTTGCGTTTTTGATGAGTGACACACTTTCTTTTTATTTCTTCTAGTAGAGTACATTTTTCTGCACTTAAGTTCTTGCGGTCTAGCATGAAATTACTGTCAAGTTGAATTTTTTTTTCTTGCTATGTGCTATGAATAGCATATTGGAACAGTTTGCTATTCCAACTTTGCATTGGAATATTGACTGAAAACAAATCTTTTTTGGAAAGGCAGCGAAGGGGTCAGATAGTTTTTTTCCTAGGCCTAGTAGTAGTACTAGCTCTACTAAGTCATAATCATGACTGTAACAATATCACTGGTGCAGTGACTAGAGAATTTTGAAAGAAATAAAAAAAACTTAAAGCACAAATTCATGATGATTATATCATCAGAAATGCTGTGAATATATGAAATCCATGAAGATTTTATGTTATTTTTATGACACAATCTTAAAATAAAAATAATGAACATCGTCTTATACCTTGATTGCAATAGCCACTTTTCTTGTATCATGAAGTTGTAAATGCAGCGATTTGATTAAATTGTAAGTTAACGAATACAGTCAAAATACGCTGGCATACAATCCAATGCAATAAAATCGCTGCATTACTTAAATACAAGAATAATAGCTATTGCAGTCAAGGTATAAGATGAAGTTTATTATACTTAAAAGATAGCTGTTGTACTGTTCCCCTTTGAAATGTATATATGGATATTGTAGTCTTTTGTTTTTATTTTTAGTTTCTGTCAAAATAGTACAGATGATAATAAGTTGGATAGATATAGATATAGATTGTTAAGCACCCTAGAAAATTTCATGTAGTTAGCTCATTTATTAAAATATTAGTGTTTACTGTGTTATTGTTTTTTTCTTGAAAACAGATTTCATCAGCAGTGTAATTATCTTCTAATACACAATGCTAGTTGTTTGTATAATAGATGGTAATGGAAATGGAGGAGAAACCTCAGGATCTAAAACTAGAGGTGCTGAAAAAGGGGTTGATTTGGTGGAAAGAACAAAAGCAAAAGAAAGAGCCTTTGCCGAAATTGAGAAAGTTTGTGAATGGTAAGTTTTTTTATGACTAAATAAATGGTGATGATATTCTTCAAGTAAATCCTTTATGAACCAAGACTGCATGAATATTTATTGTTGTCCATTTTTATTGTCGTTGCCCCTGTCCGTCCGTTGATCCGTCCGTCCGTCTGTCCGTCCGTCCACAGTTGGCTTGTGAACGCAATAGAAACAACCGTTTTTATCTGATTTCAATTAAATTTGGTGTGATCATTTATATCAATGAGATCTTGGACAAGTTTGAATTTGACGATCTTTCAATGAACGGTGTTTGAGTTATTGCCCTTGACAAATCAGAATTTGTTTGTAACACAAAAGAGACTACAGCTTTCGACTGATTTTAATGAAATTTGGTGTGATCAATTATAATGATAAGATCTTAGATCTTAGATAAGTTCGAATGTGACGATCTTTTGATGAGCGTTTTTGAATTATTGCTCTTCATTTATGAAAAACACGTCAAAATTTGTTTGTGAACACAACAGAGACTACAGTTTTCATCCGATTTAAATGAAATTTGGTATGATCATTTATAATCATAAGATTGAATTTGACGATTGGATCAACGGAATTTGAGTTATTGCCCTTGACTAAGTAAAAATGCATCAAAATTTGTTGGCTTGTTAACGCGATAGAGGTGATAGTTTATGTCAGGATTTTATTAAATAATGTGTGTTTGTTTAAATCAACAATATCTTGCACAAATGAGGAAAGTGGGCGTATCTTGCTAGGCAACCACTTTTTACACCATTATTACATTGTTTAATCATATATTTTCAGCTACAAAGCTCAGTTAGATACAGTGGTGTTTCAGAAGTTAGATTTTGGTGAACTAGCTGTATTGGATACATTTTATAATGCTGATGTTGCTGTAGTAGATATGACAACTCCTCTACAACAAGCCTCATTATTCTACCACCTGGGTATAAGAGAGAGTATGGGGATGAAACATAATATTGTCATATGTTATGATGTGGATCCAGAGTTAACTTTGTCCCTGAGGGTAAGTTCTCTTTATACTCTACATGTTATAAACTATCTTTTAAAGAATTAAAAAGAGGATTTTTATTGTCCTTTGTATGTGTAGTGTGGTTACATGATTTTGATTTTGGATAATCAGGTTCAGCTTTTCTAGAATAACAGGAACCATATCTTGAATCAGAATGATGCAAATAGAAGCTATACGTAAACTAATAAGTGAAATTGTTCGCAGCTCACCATCTAAATTTAAGGCTTCAATTCAATGTATAGTTTAAATGACATCTTGTCCTCTCTTCTAACTTTGCCAAATATAGAAAAGACATATATAGAAATATGAAATTCTTAGTTTGTAGTATTTTTGAAGGAATTATGGGATTTTCAGTACATTTCTAGTACTTTCGAAGACTATTTACATATATTCATAACGCAAATCAACTTGCGAAACTGACGAACCAAGGCCTTTAAAATATGGTAACTTATGTTGGTTTTATTCACCATAATTTATCAGTTGGACTGTATTACATACATCTCATATTGTCATTATAGTTGTCTTGTGGAACTGGTACAACATTTTTTGCCTACACTATAGATGCGTGTAATTCATGTGTTGTTGGTGACCCTTCCTCATCTCCTATATTAAAAGATAGTTGTGCTCATCCAGACGTACCTACATTGATGAAAAAACTCAAAACTGCTTTAAGTGATGTTGATGAATTCAATAGGTAAGGCTTAATATTGATCATTAATTTTTACATTAATATTTTCAGAAAAGGAGAATTTATTCCATCTGATTGAAAAAGAGCTGTATATATTTTGTTTGGTATTTATTCTCTGGGTTATTTCTCACCTAAATAAGATTTGTTTTCAATAGTTTATTACTTGAAATTACATTGTCAGTAAGTAAATTTATGTCTGGATTGGTTTCTTTTATCATTTGCACTAGTCATTTCTATTGAGGAAAGTGGGGACAATGGATGAATGTATACTTTATGAAAAAAATTGTTTGTCATCTAAGTAAGAAGCACTTTCTTATTTCTTGTATATGATCTATTTTTTACAGGGTTCATTCTAAGGAGAGATTTTTAAAAGATTTGAGAAAAGCAATAACTAATTATAGTGGTGAAGATCTAAAAGAGGTATTTATTTCAAGTTCATTTGCTTAAATTTGTATAATATTAATTGTGTTTGGTGTTTTAAGTAGACTTCTGTGAACAAATTCAAGTGCAATGCAAGTTGAAATAGTTGTCTGTCTGTAATATGGAATCCACATGGCATATTGCCTAAAGACTGAATCCCTATGAAATGATATGTTATTGTATGTTTCTAGGCATTAGCTGGTATGAGAAGAAGATTAGATGATCCTAAGTTATTATCTGTAGATATTATTGTTAATATGTTGATATCATATAGAGAAGTTCAGGTAGGTCGCCATTTCATATGAGTTAATATCAGACTAGTCTGCATTAAGTAGACATCATTTATTTCTTTTAAATCTTGGCTGCCAAAGACATTTGAAGTCTTTAGATAATGGATAAAACTTTCTGTTTATCTGGGAGCCGCAGTGGCTCAGTGAGTTAGACGTTTGCTCGTTAACCTGAAGGTCCCGGGTTCATTCCCGGCATAGGTTTTGGACAATTTTAGGTAGAAGGTGTATGTTTATTGTATCACATTAAATCAAAATTTACTATTGAGTTTAGATATCTGAAAATTAGTTAAAGTGAGAAACCAGATTAATTTGTCATTTGTAACGGTTCATGATTTTTAATTAGGATTATGATAATATGGTGAAGCTAGTAGAAGACTTAGAACAGATACCAAACAGTAAAATATCATCAACAATAGCAATATTACAATTATATGCTTTTGCCCTAAATAGGTTAGATTCAGTTTTGTAACTATATAAACATTATGAAGATTGTTATCTGAAATGAGAATTTACATCTGAAATTAAAATCTGTCACAACTGTCTAATGACACATTAACATTATTATACACAATCAGTAAATTCATTATTAGAGGCATATTTTTTTAAAGTCATTATGTTTAGAAAAAGTCACAACCACCTTGTACATTTGTCAGGTATAGTATATATTATGGTACATTAGTGATGGTTATTAAACATAATTATCAGTTTATATTCATCATGCTTAATGTGTACAAGACGTGTAATTTTAAATTTCATGAGGTTAGCTATCACTACGAATACTAGTTACATTTGTCTATGTATTTTAGGAGAAATAATGTTGGAGATAGAGATAAAGCTCTAGATGTCATATTAAAGGTAGGTCATGTGAAATGTTTTAAGTCTCCAAATAAGTTAATACATATTATAAAAAGGGATATAGTTATATTTACTTGATTCTGTCTACCTGTTTCCTTTTTAAACTTTCACCATGAAGTTGTTCTTGAATGTTGATTCAATAAAATCTATTATATCTGCCTAATGCAGTTATTAAGAGCCTGGAAAATTAGAAAGTTTAAAAGATTTTTTGCCTGTTGTTGGTGAATTGTAGAGAATGAGGAATCAGATTTTTGTTCTGAAAAGTATTACTGATAGCTGAAATTGAGCTGTATGAGAATATTCATACATCCATATTCAATAATTTTCCCTTCATAATAATTTTTAAAGGTTTTATTTAACTCAAAGGATAAGCATTACTCTTATTTATTTACCAAATTTGCAGGGCTTTGATGATCAAAATGATATATGTATATATACAAAATATTTTCTATGAGATAGCAGTTTCAAAAATGCATTAAATGAAAAACATAAACATTGTACATACACATGTACTGATATATTATATTATATATATATTTATTATAGGCAATAGATATGAGTGATAATGCTGTACCTGATATGATATGTTTATGTGGTAGAATATATAAAGATAAGTTTGTAGAATCAGATTATAAAGATAATGAAGCTTTAGACAATGCTATAAAATGGTAAGACTTTTTGATATTCTTGAATAACTGCATAAATATAATAAGAAATGTCAAGTTGCCATAACGAGCAGCAGAGTACCAACAGGTGTTCAGTTAGGGTTAGAATGTCTTACTAGTATTTATTGTTATTTTTCAACTTGGGACTAGTATATATTGTTGTTTTTCAACATGGGACTAGTATGTATTGTTGTTTTTCAACTTGGGACTAGTATTTATAGTTTTTCAACTAGGGGCAGGTATTTATTGGTTTTTTTTTTCAACTTGGAACTAGTATTTATTGTTATTTTTCAACGTGGGACTAGTATGTATTGTTGTTTATCAACTTGGGACTAGTATGTATTGCTGTTTTTCAACTTGGGACTAGTATGTATTGTTGTTTATCAGACTTGGAACTAGTATCATATTTTCATGTTATCTTTGAATGTAAATTATTCTGGAAATAATTTGAAGTAAATGTACAATTGTGTGTTTATTCAGGTACAGGAAAGGGTTTGATGTACAACCCAATGAATATGCTGGTATTAATCTTGCCACACTGTTAGTTATATCAGGAAAAGATTTCTCATCTTGCCAAGAATTACAAAGAATTGGTAAGTTAAATATTTATTTTTTGGTTCACATTGATTGAACTTTTTCTATTGTACATGATGAATATGAGCTTAGAAACTTTGTAGTAAAAATAAGTTGATATTTGACTTTCATCAAGATAAGCATCAGGAATGCCCTCAATGAATATTGAATATTTGTTTTGACATTTTTTGATATAGATTTTAATCTTTAATTGTAGGTATTATACTAAATAATTTGATTGGTAAAAAAGGAAGTTTACAATCATTAACAGATTATTGGGATGTGGCAACCTTTTTTGAAATCAGTGTTTTAGCAGAAGATTATTCTAAAGCATCACAAGCAGCATATTGTATGTTTAAACTAGAACCACCAGACTGGTATGTAACTTTAGTGACAATTTGGTTGTAAGAGATTAGGATTGACTATCTTCTTTTTTATTAAATCAGCTCTCTTTTACAAAATATCATTCAAATGTTCTATAGTAAACCACATCTGAAGACTAAGTTAAGATTGATTTGTGATGTAAATGGGTCAAAATTTGATGGAATACAATTTAAAGAAGAATTAATTAGAAATAAACTAAAAAATGAAAAGGAAACATCTAGGCATAATTTTGATAAGCTTGTCTATTGATCACTATTCTGTACTATATTGTAGGTATTTAAAATCAACTGTTGGTAATATATTGTTAATCAATAGATTTAGAAGAAGTGTGAAAGCAGGGTTAGTTGATCCGGTAAGTAGAAAGTTTTAAGAAGTATTATCTGACAAGTATTATAGGACCGATCTTAACTTTGTGCTAGCTTGATTCCTGTTATTCTGTAATTGTCATTTTCTTTTTCAGTTGTTTGATTTTTGGATGGATTTTTTTGTGGAAGCAATAAAACAAGAGGAAGAAGTAGTTGGAATTCGTTTTCCTGTAAGTTATGATTAAAAACATAGTAATTGATTTAAAAACAGCTAACATATGGTTAGACAAAAGATTTGTTAAAGTTAGAATGCAATCTTAGATTTTAAACTTAACAACTTGTGATCTATTTTAGGTGCTGATATTAGAACCTAATAAACAATATAAACCTAGTTATATACAGATAAATAAAGATACAGAAGATAAGGTCAGTTATAGTATACTTATAGTACTAAAAAGATATAATGTAATTTGTCTGATATGAAACTAAAACTTGAATTGAGAAGTTATATAAGATATACAATGAAAATGATGAAATGAATTTGGCTCCAAATTGTGCTATTGAAGATTGGCAGTGTGAAATGCTGAAAATTGTTGTTCTTTTCAAACCCATAAGACACTTTTCAATGATAGCCCTGGATTCCACATTATTAAAAGAAAAACAATTCTGAAGTTCCATATTGATCTTAGAAAAAATATTAGTTAGCGAGCAAACATCTTACTCAGGCATCTAACCAAGTTTCTGTGAAGATATTTAGTAATTGTGGTATGAAGTATGCTTTAACAAACCTTTACATTTCCTATTTCATTTTAAATTTCAAATTTATCATGTTTATAAATTCATGATGTTACAGTGTATAAAGTTATGGCATGTTGTTAGTGTACCAGAAGATAAAACAGCTTGTGAATGGACATTTGAATCACAAGCTATCAAACGTGTCAGGTTAGCTGTAGAATTATTATTCATTGCTCTGAATGCTGAGAAATAAATGAAATATTTTAGAAAGTCTCTTTGTGACCTGGATTGCAATGCCAACAAGAATTGTCAGGTTATGTATTATAATGGACATGAGCTTATATTCAATATCTACGGTAGTATCTATTTTTTAAGCATTATGTCAAAATTGAGCTCTTCCTACCGTTCAGATAAACTAATATAAACAACTAAACACTCGAAAAGTTCACCTTTAGGTCCTTTCACATGATATCTTGTTATTTTTAATAGTATGTATAAAAGAGATGTGAGAGCTGTATTTTTATATGTTCAAGAGAATTCAGATGATTTCCATATATTTTTTCCCTCCTGTGTACAGAAAATGAAGTAAGTAAACCTTCACCTAATTATAATCACTTTATGAATGCTTATTTTCACAAAATTCAAATGGAATGAAAGATTGCTTTTTTCAGATGAAGTGGTTAGCATCAATTTCTTTTTAAATGTATGGCATGAAAAATTAACACAAATTTTTGTAAGACATATATGATTTGTTTCCATTGTGGATATCTGTTTGATTATATCAAAATAGGCTTGTAGAAACATGTGGAAATAAAGACTATAATTGGTTTGGGATTGAGATGACACTTGGAAAACTTCTGAAGGGCTTGCTGAATGCTTACCCTTTCATCTTTAACTACCAAATAAATGGCTGATGTGTAATATATGATCAATGAAAAGGGTGTATTTATGTTTTCAGATTTTATGGTTTAGTTAGTGAATTAACTCAGAATCCATTTTGTTTTGTGGATGATGTTGTTGAAGATGTTGTTGAGGTAACGTTTTGTTATATTATGTCTACATGAAAATGTGAATTTAGTTGATCCTCCAAATAATGAGAAATTGATTTTATTAAAAAATGTTATTGTTTTCTATTCAGTATGTACAGAATATTATTATAATGCTATTATTGTATTATTTTCAGTATGTATATGAATATGATGATAAAGGTAACAGGATACTGCTAGGAAGGGGAACCTTTGGTTGTGTTTATGCTGCTAGAGATAAAAGACAAATTAAAATAGCAGTTAAAGAGGTTCCTGAGAAATGTAAAGAGTAAGTAAATATTAGTCCTCCACGAAATTTTTGATTTTTAAAAATTTTTTGAAACGTTCAAGGCCACCAAATGAGGGTCATTAAAATATTTTGTTTTCATTACAGAGAGGTACAACCTTTACACGAAGAAATTCATCTACATAGTCGATTAAAACACAAAAATATTGTAGAATATCGAGGTTCCATGAGTGAAGATGGTTTCTTTAAAATTTTTATGGAGCAAGTTCCTGGAGGTATATATTTGTTGTTATTCTATGTGTTATTCTTTCATATATCAGACCTTTTTATATGCCTATATCTCTCTAGGTGGATGGTTTCCATGTCCATGTGTCATTCGGTCTGAACAAATCATGAAGTTATTCATTTCACCCACTGCATGCCAAAGGGGACATATTTGTATCCACTATCTTTCATGATATATTATGGTGATTACTTTATTCTGAAAGGTTTATTTGAGATATGATGTAATATAAAACAAAACTTTGAATGATTATATTTTATAGGAAGTCTGTCTCAGTTATTACAGTCTAAATGGGGGCCGCTAAAAGATAATGAATTAACTATTGTACACTATACTAAACAGATATTAGAGGGCTTGAAATATTTGGTAAGAATTTTTACCTGATTGAAATCAATTTTGGCAAAGTCAAATGGCATTGCCCTGAAAGGAAAGTGAAAGATTGATGTTCAAGATAGCTGACTCAGAACTACCCATAGATAAAGGTAGATTTAATCTAACAAAATACAGGGCAAATAATAACAGAGGTGATATATTTATTACAGCATGACAATAAAATAGTACATCGTGATATAAAGGGAGATAATGTACTAGTCAATACCTATAGTGGTGTTTTAAAGATCTCAGATTTCGGTACATCTCGACGTTTAGCTGGTATTAATCCTTGTGCTGAAACATTTGCTGGTAGGTTGATTAGAACTTGATTACATTATATTTTAAATTATTCTGACGTGGCATTACCTTGGAAATTATTCTCATTAAATCTAATCGTTGGATACAATAGAAGACTGAAAATTTGTATAGCAGGCTCTCTCAATTGGAGATAACAAAAAGCCATCTTTTTATGCTTTTCAGACATAAATGCGAATTTTCTCACCACATGATCTGATAAGCCAACAAAGAAAAAGAAAATAGGAACAATACAATTCATTTCCTCTATTCTGTTCATCTTTATATTTATGTTTATATGTTATGTTCATTTGATTTATGTTATGTCATGGAACCTGATAAGTAGTTATATATTTTAATTATTGATTGTTGTAATTATTACTGTTTTACAGGTACAATACAGTATATGGCTCCAGAAGTTATAGATAAAGGAGCTAGAGGTTATGGACCACCGGTAAATATTATTTCATACTTTTGTCAATTGACTGTTAAAGAGAGTATATAGATTTTCTAACTCGCTATAAAAGCTAAATTTCATCCATCCGTGTCATTTTTCAGTTTTTATTTCTGATATTTGGTTCTCCTTCTAATTCAATATAACTTCCTATGGAAGGTTATACTTATGATCGTAAATGCCATGATATTGTTAATTTCTGCTATCTGAGCTCTATCAGAAAAGCAACCATTTAGATTACCATAGAATTCTAAGCTACTTTAACTTTCATTTCAGAAAATGATTGTGCTTTATAAAGTCATTATATAATTGTATGGCAGATGTTAGTTGTATCTATGCTAAAATATATTTTGTAGACAATAATATTGAAGATTAACACCAGAGTTTTATAATCTGTTTTTAGTGGTGTTACTTGTATAGTTCTATTATTATTTGTATAATATATTTCAGGCTGACATCTGGTCATTAGGTTGTACAGTGATTGAAATGGCTACAGGCAAACCACCATTTATAGAGGTAAGTTTTTAGATGTAGTGGTGAAGAGGGATTGGAAAAAAATATTTACCAACTATTCATGCATTGTATTTAGATGAAATATGTCTTCCCTTGATCAAAATCGATCATATATATTTTTTTTTTCTTTAGCTGGGTTCTGCCGAGGCTGCCATGTTTAAAGTTGGTTTTTATAAAATGCATCCTGATATTCCCGAATGCATGTCTAAAGATGCACATGAGTTTCTTCTCAAGTAAGTATTGTAGTATGTTACTTCTTCAGTTCTACATAAATAAAGAATATAATTCATATAAAATTTATTGTAATAAATGATTTCTTATAATATTATAAATTTATATTTGTAGTTGTTTTGAACCCGTTCCTGATAAAAGAGCGACAGCAGCTGAATTATTACAACATAAATTTATTACTGAGTAAGATATAATTGATTTTTTGTTGTGCTCGTTTATATTTCATCCAATCCTTGATCATAAAGATATTTTTCAAATCTTATGAAAAAAAAAAAATGACATTTTGAAATTTTTGAATTATAACATTGAGCAGAATTAATTTTTTTTTCATCTGAAATCATTTGATGTTTATAAAATCATTTAATGTATCTATTTTATATTCAGTAACTATCAGAAGAAGAAAAGAAAAAAAGTACCAGAAAGCGATTTACATAGAAGTACCTCAGGTAGATATATTATTTTACAAATAAATTTTGTATTAACATTTTTGATTGAAATCAGTTCAAAACTATAATTCCATTACCATTTACAAGGATTTAAGAATGGATAATCTTAGCCCTGATAAAATGATGCTAGTGAATATACAGACTTGTATGAAATCTTATTTCTGTCCTAAATTAATATGATTTTTAAGTTGTTGTGTTTTTCACATTGTAGAACCCTTTGACAGAAAAAGTGCTGCCCTGAAATTAAATGTTAATGTTCCTAGGGTTTCAGTGTAAGTACAGGATTACAGTACAGGAATGATTGATAAAATTACCTTTAATCGTCAAATCTTTATATCTTTTATGGGCTTAAGCACAAAAAAATTAGTAAAAAAAAGAACAAAACAGAAATTGATTCTCTATATGTCACAAAATTTTTTTTTTTCACAAATTTTGTATTCATATTTTCATATAAGTTGCCATTGAATCCACTCATGACATATAAATGTTTTTTTCAAATACGAAAACTATAATGTTAAAGAAATTTATAGTTTAGGAAAGCATGATTATGAAAATATATGTAAGCTTATAATATGTAGGTTATCTGTATTTTAGATTAAAAAGAGAAGGATTATCTAATAGTGTAGAGAATTTATTAGATGGTTTAGAACCAGTAGAAGAAGAGGGGTAAGACAGAATATTCATTACTTTATTGTCTCATAGCTTAACTTCACTTGATCCTGTTGATTTGCACACACATAATAAATTGTTCCTTTAGATTTTGGCTGTGAATAGTTTGTCAGATCTTTTATTTCTCTGCATCAAGTATTTGGGGATTGTCTGTCTAATTATTTCCATGCATCATCATAGATATGTTGTCTAAAGACTACCCTAATGTTGTGCATGTAACTTTGTTGTGCTCTATAGCATGTATTTAGTGTTGTGAATAGTTTGTAGTTAATTATCAATTGTTTTCAGACATCTTCTATCTCCCCCATCTAATTATTTAGACATTAATGATAATAATTTGAGGTAGGTATTATTTTCTATGGTCAGTTAGATACCAAACCAGTTTAGATGCTAGTTACTTCTCCTTTGTTTTGTGAATTTACTGTAGTTATATTGTGTTTGACCCCAAATTTTCTATTTATAGTTAGTTTTCTTAGTGATGCTATTTAAATAAATAGGTCTCAAACCCAGTTGTGGTGTTACTAGATCTTGAAACCATCCTTTGTGTACCTTTACCCTATGTAGTTATATTTATGTTTGATCCCTCCCTTACCTTTGTTAATTACTTGTTTCTGTTAACTTTCAAAACTCTTTTATTTTAATGTTTATTTGAGCTTCCCTACAGTAAATCTAATCTCATTTTGCCACAATATTATTTTTGGCTTGAAGGGGAATTACATTAAAAAGCAAACACCAAATCTAGGTTAAATTGCTTAATTAATGATTAGTAATCTCCGTTTTTTATTAACCATTTTAAAACAAATTCAGATTGATCAAGTAGATACATAGATATAAATAGCATACTTTAGAAATATTTACAGATATAATTTCGGACGTTTTTGAAAATTAAAATTTTATATACTGCCCCTTAAAATTACATAAAGTAATTAGTACAAATAGAACATATTTGGCCTTAGAAGCCTTTACCTCATTAGACTGACTTTGACTTTGCTGTGTTGGTAGTGCCCCTATCCTTACTTGTTTATTTTGTTCAGTAGTAGTGGATTTAGTTTAATCTCCCATTTATTTTATGATTTATAACCAAATTTTAGTTCCTCAGTTTATGCTAGATGTTGTAGCATGCCCTTTGGATTAATATTTTACTAATTTTAGTGTGCTTTTACTTTGTTTTCTCATTAATTTTAATCTCATTATTTTCTTTTGATTTTCTCTGAATGAATAAATTTATTCTCTTTTTATGAATTTTTGAAAAAATTCCTGACTCTTTATATGTGCATAAGACAGGCACATACAGTTATTATGCATCTCTACATGAAAAGTAAACAAACAATGTTTGTCGAAACATGTTACCATAGTAACTGTTATCAAAAATAAATAAAAAGAGAATAAATCTAATTATTGATGTTGAATACTAGAAAGAGTTTAAAACTTAATTACAGTGGTCCAAAACCATACCGACAACGCTGTTACTCTGACAGTATACATCCTTCAGCAAGGTGGGTTTATATCATTTACTATTGAGTTAATATAGCTTACCATTTATAAATAGCACAATTGTCATGGAAACTGGGTTCTTGTTTAATTAAAAGTATTTTTTATTTTTTGGGTAAATATATAAATTTAGCTTAAAAATTTTCTTATTTATTTTTTTTTTCTTATAAAACTAACAATGAATTATTAACTTGGCAATTTTTCAGTGCTGATAGTCTACCAAAAGTTAAAAGTAGACAATATCCAACACTAGCTAAATTAATGATTGAAACAGGGTATAGAATATTTTGTTAAATTGTGATGATTGTGTAGCATTATTTGTCTCAATAGTTTATGATTGGGTGAATGTTGTAGTATTGTTATGTAGGGCATGCTATCAATATATGGTATATATTAGGGCTCAAACAAGAAATCAGATACCACAAACATATTTGGTGGATAAATTTACCAACAAAAAAACATTTGTGGTTAAAAAATTCTCATTTTAAGTTTTGTTTTAGATTTTTGATAGACACAACATACCAACAAACAAAACAAAATTTGAAAAGAACTGTATACCGTACAGAGTAATGAGCATATGGGTATAACATTTATGAATGTTTATTTGATTTAACCACGAATATCCAGACAGTGAAAATCAGTTATCATTTGAGCACTGATATATATTAAAAATGGCTTCATGGTATATTAATGGCAATTCTGCTATTCTCTCTTTGCATTTCTTTCACACATCCCTCCCTAAAAATTTACCTATTTCTATATATCAATAACAAGTCAGACTTAAGTTTGATTTTTATCCTTAAAGTGTTTTTTTTGTCTTTATTACTGAGGTTATCTCAATGATTATTAGTTAATAGTTGTTTAAAGATTTTGCTTGGACCCTGTTTCTTATTGTTGGAAGATTTATATAATTGAGTTATAAGCTATGAGTTGAAAATAGTCACCACAAGGTATTTTTTTGGTATACAAAGGAAATTTTGGTGTCTGGATATTCCATGCTTTCATACAGTAACGATAGTTTTACTTTTATGGATGTACACTGTACAGTGTTATGTGATCAAATAGACAATTTAGTTAATTTTTTAAGGGGAAATAGGACTAATGCCAGCATTTGAAAGGAAACCTACATTAAATATAGGTTATAAATTTAATTATGTACTAATGTTATTACAGAAATTTATAAATTTAGTTTGTTATCAGGACATAAGGGCGGTCAGTCAGTTTTGGTGGTTGAACCTTCCATTTTTTTTGGTTTGTTTACGTCAAAACATTGGCAGTCATTAGGGTTTTGTCTCAAAAGTTTATAGATATTTAATAAAATAAAGATATAAAACTGTAATAAGTCTCTTATCAGTAGAAATTATTTGGATGAAAAAAAAAAAAAAAATTAAAGTTAATTCTTTTAGCAGTGATTCACAGTGATATGTAGATTTGATATTATAAAGACATATGAATATCTGTCTAATATAGTTTTCAATTTCATTACAAAGTTAGGATAACCTACAAATATACATTTCACCACAAAGTTAAGGTCTTTATTAACCCGATGAAAAAATCCTACAAAATGGAAATACTGTGAATTCTGTGGGAAAAAGATAACGGTGAAACTGATCTTTAAGGTTTAAAGTCATAAGTGGCAGCAGCATAAAATGATCTCTTTTTGTGTGAATTGAAGCATATTACATGTAGGTTCAGGTTAGATTAGATGATCGTTTATTACCAATATTGGAGTATTTATTAAACTACTTTTTTGTTTAAATGATTCTTCCAAGATTAACAGTAAGCCTATACGATACTGCTGTAAACTGTGTGAAATATCTGTTTTGTGCATAATGTGATTTGTATTGATGTATTGTGCTGCATTTTTATCAAAAAATTTAAATGTAATCTTAGGAAATACCATATTTGTCAATCTTGTAGGTGAAGTTTAATGCACACTTTTATTATTAACTATTTCTAAATAGATTCTGAAAAATCATTATATAAATATATTATTGAGACATTTAGTACAAGTGTTATTTAATGTGTTGTGATAACAATATTTATTACAAATTTATAATCTACATACTGGTACATATTTACATGTATATGAATATAACCTATGACCTGTTCACATGGTTCTTGAGTTTCTTTATTTTGGTTTATTCTCTCTTACCTGACTAACATTGGTATTATTCAGATCTATTTCTTTTCTGCTTGAATATATATATATAGTTCGATCTTCTTATATTCTATGAATGGCACATTTATAAACACATTATTACACAGTGTATGACATGTATTGATTGTTTATGGGTATATAATACTCTGCCATTTAAAAACAATTTCATTGTGTATTTTATTTCCTGTAGATTATACCATACAACTGATCCTCATTATAGTCGAACACCAAGGTATGTTATCATACTTTCAAACATTACTTCTGTCTGCAAGAGAATACAATTAGAGAATAATAAAAAAAAATTTCTTCTGATAGTTGAGAAATCCAAAATTACCTTTAAACCGGTTAAATGGAGAGTTCACTCTGAAAAATCGATGATGATTTATTACCCTTGTTGTTAAAAACGGGTTCAAGTTTTAGCGTGTCAACACTCTAGAAGGCCCAATTCTTGTTAATTATGTTGCATGCTGGTGATTTTTTATTGTATTGATCTTCAGACTTTAGAGATATTTCTTATTTAAAACATAATCTTATAATAGCATGATTCAGTGGGATAACGCTGTGATATTATTTTTGATATGAAATAGTAGTTATCAGTAAATCCCAATGTGTTAGAAGTAAGGAGTTAAAAAGTAGGGAATCTTCATATGTAGATATATTAAAAAACAGTTGTAGACATTCAGTCATTTGAAACCTGGACAGAAATTTTTCTTTCCAAATATTAACATTTTTTAATTTCATAATACACATATCTTATTGTCTAATTATTGGATAGCTAAGTGAGTTGGATGCCAAAGGTCCAAGGTTCGATCCTGGCATAGGTTGAGATTTCTGCCTGGTTTTTCCTGTAAGCAGAATGGAAGAGCTGACATGCGCAAAGTTTAAAAAGATGGGACAATAAACTAAGGCTTCATGACTGTTCATGTTACAGATCCATCGACAGATGGAAATCAAAAGGAGTAGGCTAAATGCACATGAATACATACTTGTCTGTCTTCATTGCCCTATCAGGTCCACAAAAGTAGGACGTAAAACACCTTTATCTGTCTAAAACTCTCTGAAAGTAACCCAAAATTGTGAAATAAGCCATTGTACTATGATATAAGTTAATGTGTGATAGACTTAGACAAAAATGACACAGTTGATTCCTCTTTTGCCAAGGATCATCTCCCATATCTATACCTCTATATAATAAAAGATGAACTATAAATTTAAGGGAAAATTAAGAACAGATATCAAGTTGAAAAATGTAAAATCAACTGCCCTGCAAATTAGTATAAACCTGTAAAGGATGAAATCAAATTCAGTAATGAGTGTTGTTAGCAGAACAAATTATTTGACTAGTGATTTTTGATGAACACACTTTTTCTTATAAAAAATATAAATTGGATCTGGATTTCATGAGACAACCAACAGAATAAGAACGAAATGCAATGTTAGAATGATTATATAATGGCTTTCATGGTTTTTCTAAACTTTGTGAACTTTGACATTTTGCATTTTCAGTTTTGGATCATTCTTCAGGTCAATATTTAAGCACAATTTCATATTCCTTACCCTACTACTATATTTATGCTCTATGCAATTAATTCCCTACCAATTTATCTGGACATTTCCTTTATTTTGGATTAAATATTTTAATGTTGTTATACTTGTAATCTAGGCATAAATAAGTAACTTTTGATTTTACATTGAAGTTTAGAAACAAAACATAAAAATGGCAAAGATGTAAAGTAAATTGAGTCACAAAATCATGGCAGTGATCTGTAGACAGTTTAAAATTGATGATGAATAGTTGTGTTGCACCCACTGCTGCTGTAACAAAAAATGAATGAAATATTGCAGTTCTCCATAACCTTAAATAACAGCCCTTATTTTACTCATAATGAGAGTTTCTTGTACACTTTTTCAAATGTTTGATATTTGGATATTTAATTTACAGTGAAATAGTATTTGAATGAAAAAAAAGACAGCACAAGTGAAGAAAATTCTTTGGTATTTTGTCAAATATATATGTAAATAACTGTATTTCATTGCAATATATATATTTATACATAAAAGATATATAACTCACCCTTACTGCAACTTTAGCTATAACAGGATGTATATTTAAAATGGATATTAAAAATGATTTGTAATAAATGTAAATGGAGGTCTATTGATAGATCATTATAATTGAATACTGGGTAGTGATGGGAAAGTAAGATGTTGCTTGGTTTATTTGGACCCAAAAACAGGACAAAACTAAACTTAAACCAAAAAATCTAGAAAGTTTTAAAGATATGCAAGTAGTTGAAAAGGCTAATTAAAGTAAATTTGATTTTATATCTATGTTTATTATATAATGTTAGTTTGATCACTCTGTTACAAACTGTATCTTAAGTTTTCTCATATTATACCAATATCTTAATTAGGTTTAAAACAAAAGTTCATTATTTTACAGATAGTTTAAACTCACTTATGTAAGTTATGTAGTGTCTCTTCCGAGTATTTCTCTTCAAATTTAATTAAATTCATTTCTGTTTGTAACTTTGTATATTTTAGTACTGATTCAGCTTTATCCAATGCCAGTGGTGGAACTAATATACTATCTCCTGATATAGAATCTACTCCTGATACAGGTGGTTCTAAAGATGGTTTCTATTTATTACGAAAAGATTCAGAGAGGCGTAATACTCTGGTACAAATAATGGCACAGGATAGAGATAAGGTATTGTATTATTATTGTATATACATATAGTTATCTTTGCTCAACTTTACAGTATATGTATATGACAACAATCACAAGAAATTCTCAAATTAATGTACCAGTACATGTTATGTTAAGCTATTATTTTGCTTACTTTACTTCTTTGTAGATATGTGATGCATGGTTGGAATCATTGCATAAAGAAGCTACAATATCACACCCTAAATTAACTTCGGTTTGTATCTTTGTTTTTAGACGCCCACATCTCTCTATGTTGACGTATATTGTTGGCACCCCTGTCCGTCCGTCGGTCCGTCAACATTTGCTTGTAAACGCCCTTAGAACTAGATTTTTTGATGGAATCAAATGAAAGTCAGTATGTATATACATATTCATAAAACGAAGATCAAGTTCGAATTTGAGCTAATTTCGACTGTTAGAAGCAGAGTTATTGCCCTTGCCTCAAAATCTTAAATATGCTATTAATCTCTTACTTTTCAACCAATTTTGATGAAACTTAAAATGTTATTGGACCTAAATCAAAAGGTTTGAGAAAGTTTAGTTTACTTCTGATTAAATTTAAGACTTTTTTAAGATTTAGGCCTCTTATGTCAGTTTTGAGGAGTTATCGCCCTTTAACCTCTATACAGTAAGTGCTTCTATCAACATCAATTGCTTGTAAACACTCTAAAAACTAGAGTGTTTGAAGGAATCTAATGAAAATATACTTATTCGTGAAACGAAGGTCTGTCGGTCCGTCAACATTTGCTTGTAGACGCTCTAAAAACTAGATTAAAATTCGGTAGGGGTATACATATTTTTAAAATGAAGATCAAATTTGAGCTATTTTCTACCGTTAGAAGCAGAGTTATTGCCCTTGCCCCAAAATCTTGAATACTTACCATCTGCATGCCGTGGTGGGCGTATATCGCTGTGGTCCACTATCTTTTTTTTAATATTTATTTATCGTAGAACTAAGGCAGTAGAAAATGCAGTTCAGTTGTCCAACTTGGGTTTTTGGTTAATTGGCTTAGTTATCCAAAATTCAACATGTTGATGAGCCTGGTATTGTATATCAGATTAGATTTGTAAATGAAAATTTTGTGGTTGCGTTGTACTTGTAGATATGCTGCAGGCTCACAAACAGTCTTTCTTGTCATAATCTTGAGTAAATCTCATGCCATGAAATTTGCTTCTGGGTGAATATATCTCCTTTTGGAGATGCTGTTTTTTTCTAAAGATAGATTGTTGTTAGTTACCTCTAAGCTAATGGTTAGGTTAAAAACTGTATTTCAGGAACATTTAAAGATATTGTTGATAGGTCTGATGGGTCATGTTAAAGATCCCAATAGTAGTAGTATAGGTGAAGCAATAGGTAAGTCAAATTTTTTAAAAATAAATGTCAACATGGGTAGCCAGTTGCTTAAACCATTTCTGTTTTCTTACATTATACAACTTTTAAACCATTAATCATAAAAACAGGCAGGCTGATTCGAAATGATAGATTAGATTTTTTGTGCATTTGGGAGCCAGGAAGTTCAGACAAATTGGTACATTTGTGAGAAAGTTTCCTTGAACTAATTAGGCTAATCATCCTAATCTCAAATATCAAAGTTTGTAGACCACTGCTAAAATAATCGACTTCGCACTAACTCGTGCTTTCGAGAGAATTGGCCCAGTATACAAAAATACCAAATTGTAAAAACAAATCTTAACCAAATCAAATCGCCAACAAATACATCTAAAGATATAAGCATATTATTATTTTGTTATGTACTTGGATATTGAATGTATACTAAAGGCTTGAGATTAAATTATTATTATTACAGATAAATTACGAGATGGTGTAGAGTTTGATGTTACAGCTTTAATGGAGATTCAGCTTGCACTCTACTTGTTTCAAGGAGCTGTAAGTGTAAAAAATAAAATTTGTATTTTAAAGTGTAATTATAATCATCTACTCTCAGGAGTATAAAATAATGACAAAACTCTCTATCCCAGTAAGATTTGTATCACCAACTGCTAAATCTATTAGAATTAAAACCAGTGACTGTTAAATCTATTAGAATTAAAACCAGTGACTGTTAAATCTATTAGAATTAAAACTAGTGATTGCTAAATCTATTAGAATTAAAACCAGTGACTGTTAAATCTATTAGAATTAAAACCAGTGACTGTTAAATCTATTAGAATTAAAACCAGTGATTGCTAAATCTATTAGAATTAAAACCAGTGACTGTTAAATCTATTAGAATTAAAACCAGTGACTGCTAAATCTATTTTAATTAAAACTAGTGACTGCTAAATCTATTAGGATTAAAACTAGTGACCGCTAAATCTAGTAGAATTAAAACCAGTGACTGTTAAATCTATTAGAATTAAAACCAGTGACTGCTAAATCTATTAGAATTAAAACCAGTGACTGCTAAATCTATTAGAATTAAAACCAGTGACTGCTAAATCTATTAGAATTGAAACCAGTGACTGCTAAATCTATTAGAATTAAAACCAGTGACTGCTTAATCTATTAGAATTAAAACCAGTGGCTGCTAAATCTATTTTAATTAAAACTAGTGACTGCTAAATCTATTAGAATTAAAACCAGTGACTGCTAAATCTATTTTGATTAAAACTAGTGACTGCTAAATCTATTAGAATTAAAACTAGTGACCGCTAAATCGATTTGAATTAAAACCAGTTACTGCTAAATCTGTTTGAATTAAAGCCAGTGACTGCTAAATATATTTGAATTAAAGTCAGTGACTGCTAAATATATTTGAATTAAAGCCAGTGACTGCTAAATCTTAGAATCAAAACCAGTGACTGTTAAATCTATTAGGATTAAAATTAGTGACTGCCTAATCTATTAGAATTAAAACCAGTGACTACTAAATCTGTTTGAATTAAAGCCAGTGACTGTTGAATCGATTTGAATTAAAACCAGTGACTGCTAAATCGATTTGAATCAAAACCAGAGACTGCTAAATCTATTAGAATTAAAATCAGTGACTGCTAAATCTATTTGAATTAAAGCCAGTGGCTGCTAAATCTATTTGAATTAAAGCCAATGGCTGATAAATCTATTTGAACTAAAGCCAATGGCTGCTAAATCTATTTGAATTAAAGCTAATGACTGTTAAATCGATTTAAATTAAAGCCAGTGACTGCTAAATCTATTAAGATTAAAACCAGTGACTGCTAAATCTATTAGAATTAAAATTAGTGACTGCTAAATCTATTAGAATTAAAACTAGTGACTGCTAAATCTATTAGAATTAAAGCCAGTGACTGTTAAATCTATTAGGATTAAAACTAGTGACTGCCTAATATATTACAATTAAAACCAGTGACTACTAAATCTGTTTGAATTAAAGCCAGTGACTGCTAAATCGATTTGAATTAAAGCCAGTGACTGTTGAATCGATTTGAATTAAAACCAGTGACTGCTAAATCGATTTGAATTAAAACCAGTGACTGCTAAATCTATTAGAATTAAAATCAGTGACTGCTAAATCTATTTGAATTAAAGCCAGTGGCTGCTAAATCTATTTGAATTAGAGCCAGTGACTGCTTAATCTATTTGAATTCAAGCCAATGGCTGCTTAATCTATTTGAATTAGAGCCAGTGACTGCTTAATCTATTTGAATTCCAGCCAATGGCTGCTTAATCTATTTGAATTAGAGCCAGTGACTGCTAAATCGATTTGAATTAGAGCCAGTGACTGCTAAATCTATTAGAATTAAAACCAGTGACTGCTAAATCTATTAGAATTAAAACCAGTGACTGTTAAATCTATTAGAATTAAAACCAGTGACTGTTAAATCTATTAGAATTAAAACTAGTGACTGCTAAATCTATTAGAATTAAAACCAGTGACTGTTAAATCTATTAGAATTAAAACCAGTGACTGTTAAATCTATTAGAATTAAAACCAGTGACTGTTAAATCTATTTGAATTAAAACCATTGACTGCTAAATCTATTTGAATTAAAACCAGTGACTGCTAAATGTATTTTGATTGTTTGTAGGTTGGAAGTAGCTTAAAAACACATAGTATACAACCCCATTGGATGTTTGCAGTAGATAATTTGTTACGCAATGCTGTTACTGCAGCAATATACATAATATCACCAGGTCGGAACAATTAACATCAGTATTATTTTGTTTCTTATTTCTATTGTTATATTACAACTTATTAATTGGGAGCTTATTTAACCAGTTTTATACAGGAACTAATGAAGTTTTATATAATTGAATAATTTTGAGCTAACTTACTAGCTTATCTATTTTATTTATACAATAAGAAGTTAATTTAGATTATTTGATATATTAGGGGTGTTTTATATACTGGAGTATTGGAAGTCAATGTATTTTACTCATTGATATGTAGAATTTGGAGCTAGTTCAGCTCTTTGATTAAATTTTTAGAATTTAAACCAAATTTAGTTTGTTCATGATATTTGTAAATTTGTAAGCTAATTTAGCTCTCTTAGTAAATTAGTAGAATTAGCAGCAATAGTTTGTTGTTAATAAAATTTATAGAATTGGCATTGGCTTGTTCATGAAAATTGGCAACTAATGAAGTTTGTTCATTATATTTATAGAATAAGGAGCTAATTTAGTTTGTTCATAATATTTTTAGAATTAGGAGCTAACTTGGCTGGTCGAGAACAAGATGAAGAAGTATCAACATCTGGTGTCTCATCAGCTAATTCTAATAAAGTTGCACCATTCAAATCTAGTGCTATTCAAGAATTACAACGCCAACTAGACTCTTTACAGAATGATAATATAAAGTAAGTTATGAACAGTCCATTTTGATATATTAAAGATTCCTCTAATGTCTATCTGATTTTATCACAAAATATATTGCCATTCTAGCTTTTATTTACATGATTTAATATTTCAGATTAATGGAAGAATTTATTGAAGCCCAGAAAGCTTATAAATCTTTACTACAGCAATCTGTTCAGGATAAGAAATTACATATAAGCCAACTGCAGTAAGTAACCTTTAATAATAGATAATAAAATATACTTGTGTAACCACTCAGTTATCCAGATAAAATCTTGTATTTGATTATTCATTTTTTCACCAGATCTATACAAAGAACAGATGGTGCTTCTTCATCTTCATCATCATCTGTAGGTAAGTATATATTCAATATAATAGATATATATAGATATTTTATTATTTTCATTAGATGTAAACATGTCTGTCTTCTGAAAACTACTCTAAATACTGATCTGAAACAAAACAAAGTGACTAACCTGTAATTAATCATGTACTTTTGCAGTATTAAAACGAAAAGTTCCAAATATTCAAATAAATGCAGATTCAGATGTAGTAAAATGGTTAGAAGATAATAATTTTTATCCTGAGATTATATGTCGCATATGTGAAGAAGAATATACATTACAAGATTTATTTGAACTGGTCACTTACGAAGATTTACAACGTCTCCAATTAAGGTAAATTTTTTCTTTAAACTTAAGGTAACTGTCTTTATTCTCATGCTAACTAAACTTATTATAACATCAAAGTTTCATTTCAAGATGATTGTTTTTTCATAATAAATGAAATGAGTGTATAGGTCATTAGCCTAAGCATATTCAATTTGATATCCCATTCACCTAATACCAATATTATTAAAATAAAAATACAATTTCGTTTCGGCTACCATTGTTATCTAACAAACTTTATACCAAGATTGTGTCAGTGACTCTACAAGCTATTTATAGCATACAATCATGTGTCACTCCCCAATCAGAATCGCTATTACAAGCGAATATCAGCAGACTCATAATTTTGGAAGTCATATCGCTCTAATTCGGGTTTTGCTATCCCACAATTCATATACATAGTCTATAATTAGACACAGATTCTGCATGACACGTTGTAATTGATTGAAATGAATGTCAACAGTATATGACCTTGGTATAAATCTTTTTAAATTATAATGGAGACTGACTTATAATATAATTGATTATAGGTAGCTAATGTAAATATTTAATTGTATTACAGAGGTGGTGTTTTATGTAGATTGTGGAGATTAATCCTATCCAAGAGAAACACACGATCAAAAAGAAGATAGCAATTATTTAATAAATCTCGTGTTTGAAAATTTAAACTAAATACCTTCATTTGTACATTCACACAAAATATAAACTGACCTATCAGGGATATATAAATATTATATTACAAATTTTTCTGTTTGAAAATATGTTTGTAAATATTTTTCCCTTAGTGCATTTAGCTTTTAGTAGTTTGACTTGCTTCTCATTTATCTGAACTGAAAATTAAAGAAATAATATTGTAATTTTTGCAGAAGGGGTTGTAGTTTACTAATCCCCAAAATCATCATGGAAGATTTCACTGAAATAGTGACATCACAATTCCAGAGTCCCATTAATTCTTTTCCTATGTATTCAAAATATGTTTACTGCTGTCACTTACAGTTCCTATTTCAAATACAATGGTTTTTTATGGATTTCGTAATGATTATATTTGTTTTACTTAGTTTAACACCAAAGATTAAGTTGAGAATTTGTAATGATTAATCATTGTTAGTGTACAATGAGTCTCAATGCTTGGAAATGGCAAGTTATAAAATGGCATGTGGCTTTTTTATATGCTTGTAAAAATGGCAAGTGTAAAATGTCTAAAGTTTTTTTTAGATCCAAAATAGTTCAATATTTGTTGTGTTTGATTTTGGTAGTCTTATACAAGTAGTAGAAATTATTTCCTAGTGTTCTCTAGTCTACTTGCTTTAAAAGTATTTACAGTAACAGAGTAGGAAACAGGTATTTTGACCATTATATCATTGACCCGCTTCATAGTTTATACATGATACTAATAATGGATTTAATAATGAAATATGCTTGTTTGTTTTTAACTTAGTGTCTTTTGGATTGTTTTGTCTCTTTTACACAGTACCTCATTATGACTTTTTGAGTATTTACTGATTCAAGACAACACATGGCCTGTGTTACAATTTTGGATTGTGAAAATATTTTCAAGGTGTAATTTTCTTTTAATATTGAATTTTATTCATATTTTAAAGTATATAAGTTCTGGAATATATTTCTCTTGTACCCCCAGACACAGAAAGTTTTTAGTTTTTATTGTTGTAGAATATAGAAAGCATTTTATAATGTAAATAAACACGAAAATATGCATGCTATATATATAATGTTATTGTAAATTAAAAGTTTGTTATATATATTTACAGTTATTTCTAAGGAAATTTATATTATTTTTGGACAAATCTATAATTAAAGTTTGATCATGTTGTATATTTAAGAAACTGTTTATTTGTATAAATCAAATGCATTTACAATAATAAAATTTGATAAGTTGCTATTAATAAGGCTGTGATATAAACTTTAATGTATATTGTTTGACAGAATGATAGTTTCTTTATACTTCTGATAAAACATCATCTTACTGTTATTTGTATACATTAAAAGGCCAGGGTTCACCATTTTCAGATATCAGTTTGTACCAGAACAAGACGTGTTAAGCTAATATAATCAGTAGTAGAGTTAAGAACATACCAACGAAATTTTTGCATTCTTAGCCAGGTGTCCACAATTATCCATAGTCACAACCCCCTTAATTTAGAAGGTAAATCAAATATTATCTATACACTATATTAACTATTATAGACTTTGTCAACTAGATGAACAATTTTTGGACACTACAATTTTCAGCCAGAGATAAAATTACAATAAAAATGAAATCCCCAGTTGAGGAATTATGCAAGTGTTTTACAGTTCTGGTATATACATACATAGGTTATAATTAAGAGCAGCATTGATTGATTTTTTAAAAATAAAGTTGTATCCATATTCTTTATGCTATGATTAAGAGATATGATTCCATCATATTATACCGGTTAACATGTTTTTAGTGCTAAACAATGACTTTGTGATTTTGTATTCTGTTATAACAATTTTCACTGTGCCTATGTGACAACAATGAAAGAATAACTGCCTTGTAATCACCTTTATTTAAAAATAATTTCTTGAATTCTCCGATTAAACTTTTCTACTTACAAAACTGTGTTATATTGTTATTTACTTCCTGGATGATATAATGCACCAAATCGTAAAATGTTCCCTGTAAGGGAAATTATTATTTTAGTCTAATACATCGGTTTTATTCACATTAAAGCATCATTTACATTAAATAGAATTGATAGACATAACACAAATACATTATTTCTATACATCTATTCATACATATATTTAGCTCTTTGAAGAGTAGTTTTGAACATATTGTATACATACTTCAACTTGGTGGCAGAGAGATATTTCATTGTCACAGTGTAAGAGGACAGATTACTTAAAAAGACAAAAATGACCACATATTTTTGTATATTTCAATATCTGAAAACGTATTAAGTTCCGTTTGTGCTATATTCAGTATGTTTTGTATTTATTAGTATTTATGTTTATTTTTTGTAGTTTAGTAGAATAAATGAAATATTTAGTCAAAATTAATGAGTGATTGATAAAATCGGATAAAGGCCTAGGAATTAAGCTACTTTTATATAAACCAAATACTTTTAAGGATGTTGTTAGTTTAATACAATTTTTATCGAAAACACTTGATATCCCATACCTTTTGTGATTCGCTGCAGGAAATGAAACTTTCGATACATGAACCACATAAATCACAGAGAGTCGAACTTTCTTTTCCTATCTTACATAATTTATCGTTTGTAAAAATAATGCGATTTAAAAATTTATATTCGAAGTTTCTAGATTTTATATTACAGCAAACATCTTGTATTTCTTTGAATATAGACTTAATGTCTTCTTCTAAAAGCTCTTCGAAAATGCATTCTTACTAACATAATATTAAATTACCTTTTTTGGCATCACCGTAACTTTCGTTTTGTTAGTATCATGTGACTCTGTGACTTTTGAAGTTTTTGAAGATGAGATCAGTTCCATTAAAAAAAAATTTGATGGATCCAGAGATGTGACATAAATGGTGCAAGGAGAAAATGATGGTATGACTGAACAAAAAAATATCGTCTTTTGCAGATCTGAGGTATCTAAATAAGTTTAAAACACCCACACCTGCAGAGATCAAAAAGTCTACATTTAAAAGGTCCTATTTTTTCTGTCTCTACACCAGCCAGCAATGTGTCATTGTCCAAATACCTATCAGAAGCTGGAATAGAGACAGATGTTCCAGTCTAGATTCAAGTCAGCAATTCAAAACATATATAGACAGATTTAATGAAAATTATTCATCAGAGACATTTTCAACATACACAAAGATCACAGTATACATATCGTATTGTATCATAACTATCGTATCATCTAACTTTAGCTATCCTATCATCTTACTTTAGCATGTACATCAGTAAATGGTAAAATAGCTTTACATTGTAACATTAGATGCAACTTTTCTATCAGTTGTGTATGAGTTATAACATGCCAATCATAAAACTGTCTTTGACTACCCTCTAGTTTAGGTAATGTTTTTAATGATATTAGACATGTTATACACATTCCATCATGTTGATTAGCAGGTTTCCCACAATATTCTATGTTAATGATACCACATACTTTAGGAATTTCTTTTACTCGACCAAACACTTCCTGCAGATAAAAATAGATTATGTATGCAGACTCATTTAACACAAAATTACAAAATATACACTACCACAACAAATGATTGGTAATGGTGACATATCTACATCATTCAGATCAAAATTAAAGATATATTATTAAAGAAACTTCATTGTATTAAAAGAATAAAACAATGGTTGCTTGGAAAGTTTCTGTGGACAAATCTGTTTTCTAAGCTGAAATCAAGAATAATTAACAGCTGGATTAACATGAATAATGAGGGTGCATAGAAATGATACATCCCCACCAAGATAAGCATGAACTAATTCAGACCAATAAAAGAGAAAGTTTTAAAATACCTTAAATAATTTAAATAATGAAACCATGATTGACATATCAGCTTGTCCTACCATACAACATGGTAAATGTACATCTTTATTAATATTTACTAGTACACCATAATCCCTGATCATGAAACAGTAAAATATTAAATCTAATTGTTTAGGAATACATACAAGAATTAGTCATATAATTGTTACTGTTCAAGTAATTCTTTTAAAGTAAATATATCCATAGACAAATAAAAAAGATACTGTTTCATATATCTTATATTTATCTCAATTTTGACAGTTAACATGTACTAATTTTGAAGCAAAAGTGATAAGCTTTATCTGATTAGTTACAAATAATGATAATAAAACAAACTTGCCCATCTTGTGTTTTTGATATTAGAAGAAATCTATATATCATTTGTATATGAGGTACTATAACTGGTAATATATTGGGTTGGTTTATGACTTCGTCTTTCATAAAATCAACTCCTCTCTTAATAACAGGAAATATATCTGTTGATCTGTCAACAAAATTCTACTTTCAAGACCAACAGTCTTCAAAATCAAATAGAACTGTGTCATTTTAAAAATGAAATGCAACACAAAACCATTCAGTGTGCGAGGAGGGAAAGTTTTCCAGAACAATGGCATTGGTCTAAAATTGTTTTATAACAGAACTGCTACTTTTGACATTTCTGTGAGCGAGAAAACTTTTTTATTCCTTTTTTTATGATTCACTGAAACCAGGTATAAGTATCATTTACTACATGGCTAATCCCCCCAAAATGTTATTAATATGCAAACGTAACAAATAAAGAGTTCCGTGAATAGACTGTAGACTAAGATGTTTTTTTTCCTGACACGCTCTAAAGCTATGAAAGAAAGAGGAATAAATGGTCAAGAAATTTATCTTAAAACAAAATATTCAGTTACCTGATAGCCACTTGTTTATTCAATATCTTATCAGGTGGAAACCATTCAGCTTTAATTGATTCTTTATCTTCTTTTGTTTTTAATGCACCACCTGTCATCATAATATTTAAACAATATTTATTTTGTTGCAAGATGAAAAATTTTCACATATTTTTGTTGATTCCCACTGCAGATATATTTGAACCTTGAATCATCATTATCAGACGGGATACAAAATATTCTGTATCATAATTTACCTGTTTGCTTCATAATAAATAAAAATCTAAACCAACAAGAACCACCAGATTCAATAACTAATAATGTTACAGGTTCTGATATTATACCAGTTTCTTCTTCCACTTCTCTTATAGCACCCTCCTTTAATACATGAATATTAATAAAATAGTCATATACAATAAATCAGACGACAACTTTCTGATTGATATTCTTTGGTTGGAGTTTATTAAGCCAAGGCATCTATCCTGTAGGTGCAAAAGTTTAAAATTCTGGATACTTTGTTAAGAATTGTTAAGAAGAAATTCACCAAATAGATAGTTCCATCAATTCATGACACATTTAATAGACTAGTAATTACTTGTAGAGTTTCACCAGGTTCCATTCTACCCATTGGTAAATACCATTTTTCATAACATGATCTTTTAGATTCCTGGGTCATTAAGATTTCATTTTTCTCATTAAATACAATTCCACCAACTATATACCCAATATTTTTCTTTGTTCTTGGTATAAATTCACCTGAAATATTTGTAAATTTCAATTAGGCTAAAACTTCATCTATAACCTTGGGATCATAGATGGTATTCCAGTAAAAAAAAAAGAGGAGAATTTGAATCATTCAATGTGTAGGTATATGCTACAGTAGCATGTCTACATATAATATGGCCTTGGTAACTTCACAAAACCTGTAGGCCTTGTATCGAAATGGAGAATTTCTAGATTCAATTATTTCAAATTTCATCCAAAAGCAAGGCCAACAAATATCAAATACAGTGGTGTAGCCTATTTTCGTGGATATAAGGATTCAACAACGAATTTCGTCACAGTTAAAAAAAAGAAATTTTTTTTTTTATGTCTTAGATGTTTCCTCAGATATTCTACAAAATAATTAAAATTGGTTTATTTCGATTTTCTTTACTTTGACCCATATTTCATGAGCAACCAACTCGGTAACGGCGGCAGAATGCCTCACCTATTTTTGTGTACAATGTTTGATCTATAAATAAGTCTAGAAAAACACGTTGTATGGATACCGGGTGGTTTAATTAACTTCACTTAGTATTTATCTTTAATATCAATTCATCATAACTAGTAACAATTCCTTCAAAGAACCACAATTTTAAAATTAAATAGTGACTGACCAAATAAGATACGTAGCGTGATTTATTGCTAAAAGTCACTGAAACAACATAAGAATATGGTCCACTTTGTGTTCCATAGAAATTTTCTGCTGACACGGAATCCGCTAGTTGATCACGTGACTTCATTTGTTGGACTACATTCTAGCAGACGACACTTGGAATTCCGATTACAGCTACTGATTTTAAGGAAATTCAGCCGATAAAAAATTGTGACGTTTGGTAATAAGTGAAATCTGCCATTTTGTATTTGTCAAAGTATACATTAATATATTTTACCTTGCTTGAAACTACTGAATTCATTCTACTAGCTGATATTGTACAGAAAACCAATGTTTATCAAAACAAGCAAATGCGGGGTTCACGCGAGGTCGCACATGTAAATTATTAATCCTTTCCGGAAATCCACGAAAAATAGGTTTCCATGAAATTAGGTTACTTGACTGTACTAGTCATGACATATGCTTAAAATTCAATGCACACTTTCATTAATGTAGACCCATTTGATATGGAAGCTAGACTTTGAATTATTATTATTATGTCAGATCAGAGTAAAATTCTTACCTGCACCATCACCTATCACATCCACTGATTCAATTTGCAAACTTTCATTTTGCATTAATTTTATTATATTTTCATCTATTTTCTCCATTTTTGTTACTTCTATCAATAGGAAAAGTATTCAAATCATTCCTAGGATAATATTCGATATAAATTCATTGCAGGCAACATTAAGCATAAAATACCATTTGTCATTACATCAAACAAACATTGGACGTAACTTCCTTTTTTTCCCCTAACTGTTTCTTTACAAAATATGAATTTGTTGACTCTATCAAAGAGTATCATGTTATCATTTAATTAAAAATCGTGACTAACTTACACAAGTTGAAAAGCATACCTAAAACTTTAAACGGAAATTTGTTGGGTTCCCTTATGCTTAGATGATAAAAAAAATAAAATTTGAACAAGTAACCTTACCGCTGTCAACATACTCAGTTATCTCCCTTCTATTTTGAATCAACCGAATAGGGGAGAGGTGGGATAAACTGTACCACGTCTGACAGATCAGCTGTTATCTCTGTTGCAAATATTTGTTTTGTTGAAATTTTTTGACATTTCTCTTTTATTCTTTTGAAGTTTGATTATGCCTGATTTTCTACCTATCCTTTTATGAAGAAATAATGACGACTCTTTAATATAGGTCTACCAGTAACCTTTTTTACGGGCAGTACTTTATGTAAAAAGTAACAGAGAATCCATTTAATTTATCTCAAGAATGAAGAAGACAAAACATCATAGTTCGAAACTATGTCTATAATGGACTTTTGTCACACTTTAAATTGACATGAAGCTTCATAAGCTAACTTTCTAAATGATCAATCATGTAAATTTGACTTCTGAAGTTTGGGGTTGCACAAAAATGCTACCCTCAGTGATTAATATGCCTTTGCTTGTAAATTACTGGTTGATGGAAAGTGGAGTAATGTTTTTGAGTTATAATCTTTGAATTCTTCAGATCAACTTCACTGTTTATTCAGTGACAGACTTTCAATGACAGATATCAGTATCACGTCAGTTATGATAGAAATGTGCACATCGGATGTTGGTCGTGAACTAACAATGACCTGATGTCGGCAAGATTTCGGCTTGACATCGTGAGGTAGATTGTCATCTTGTCGATCTCTGAGATAGGCCCGACATAGGCCCTATATCAACAAATCGGTCATCTGTTTACTACCTCATGCCGATATCTTACCAATCATTAATGATATAAATGTGCACATCAGATGTCGGTCGTGAACTAACAATGACCCGATGTCGACTTGACATCGTTAGATATATCGTCGATACATAGGCCCTATATCATCAAATCACCTATGTATCCACTTTCAAATGACGATATCTTCCCGATATCAGTATCACGTCAGTTATGATAGAAATGTGCACATCGGATGTCGGTCGTGAACTAACAAGGATCCGCTGTCGGCAAGATTTCGGCTTGGCATCGTTAGGTAGATCATCGATATCTAAAATAGACCCGACATAGGCCCTATATCATCAATTCGCCTATTTATCCACTATCAAATGCCGATATCTTCCCGATATCTGTATCACGTCAGTTATGATAGAAATGTGCACATCGGACGTCGGTCGTGAACTTTCGGCTTGGCATCGTTATATAGATAGTCTGTATTTAAAATAGGCCCGACAGCTTCTGAGCCGATATCAATAAGCCTATTTATAGCTGACATCGGCCGATGTGCCGAGATTGAGCGAAGTTGTGATGTTTGCTGGGGCATAAGTTAAGGATTATACTTCACATTTTTCGGTACCTTTCCATCAAATACAGGTGAACACAACATATAGTAATTGAAGACAAATATTTCACCACTCTTTCCTAATGTACATTAACAAATGAACTACGAGAAACATATTTCACAGTCTTGACTTTTTGTACCAGAAGAAATGCTTTTTCAAGTCGAGTACACCATGACTTGCATTATCCCATGATAAACTGATTATGTCTATATTAGAATATAATGTACCACACATTTAATACAATATAATAAATTTATTTCTTGACAGATAAAATATAAAATGGATTTTAATAATCACAAACTTAATACCCATTTATATAACCCAGTATCAATGTAAGATAAAGAAAAATATGTGATTGGTAAAGCAAAAGTGCAAGTAGCAATTGGTCTAAAAAAAACAAAATATAGCATCAAAATAAGCTTGCTGCAGCTAAATCAAATAAGAATCAATTAAAAACCAACATGACTGTATTTAACAGAGTAATAACAGAAAAGAAAAACACAATAGAATGAAATAAACACACACTAAAAATTATTAAAAACAACCAAATTCACAAATTTTTCAATTATATTATAAAATACTATTGTTTTAAGGATCATGAAATCAGTATCAATTATTGCTTGAATCTTAAATTTGCCGAAAGGAAAAAAATTGACAGTACAATTCTCAATTTCTTCAAACTCAAGAAAATTATCAATCTCAGATGCCAAGTGAAGTCTCATTAAATACAAAATTTCATTGTACTACCCATGTTTGACATTCATGAGATGATTTTATTTACAATTTCTGTGATATATTCACAGAACAACGCCATATTCTTTACGTTGCAAGGTTATATCGTATCCAGTTGGTTAATTTTGAATCAAGGAAAAGTCTATAACCGAAAAGGATACTAATTGTGGATGAAAATGAAATTTGTTTTGAGTAAATGAAATAATGATATGTTATAGAGAGTTAAGTGGCATCTGAGGGTTGTTAAATACAGTACTTACTATGAGAAACATTAACTTGGTAATATATCTATATGTATTTACTATAATCATTCTATTTAAACATATTTATTATTCAGAAAGACTACATGCATGACTAGATGTATATTTATAGCAATTAATATATTTATCAAATAGAGCAGGTAATATTCATATATAACAAGACTACAAATAGTTGACACAATTCTGATTGGAAATACAGTCAATGCTATATACCAATTAGTTAATTAACGCTTATAAATAAAATGTTCCCTTTAATCATAAAATGAAGTATAAAAATAATTGATCATGGATGGAATATGAAAGATATACGAACAATAAATAGATAGTATGAAAATAGTTTAATAATAATAATATGTATGATTTTGATGGTGTGTTAAAACAACGAAACTTATCTATCATACCTTTGTTAATTGATAATTTGATGAATAAATACTATACACTAAATTAAATGATTAATTTTCACAATTGCTTTTTTGAATATAATCAAGTATGTAGAGAATAGAAATATAAAGTTTTAATGCTTTAATAAATGATGAATAATAATCATGATACCCATAGGTGAACTCTTTAACTTAACTAAATTACAAATATCCTGAATAAGATCAAGTAAAGCAAAAAGAAACTGATCTTTTCAGTCCGGTTTCCAATTTTTAATCAGTCATAGAAATATATTTTTTTAATCACTTTTCATTTCAATGTGGCTCAAAAAATATAAGCAAGGGGGAAAATGATGAAATGGTTCACATCATTAGAATAAAAATAATAACATGTAAATGTCAGAGATCTTAAAACAAATAAAATAAAAACAATAAAAAAACTCAGGTGGTCCAAATGAGTATTCATGAATAATTTTTTTCATAAAATAAAGACCCATTTTAGGAATGTAATTTTGTTGATATTTTACTTATAGCACAATATTTTCAATAATCCCATTCTGTTTCTGATAGGTTACTCAGTCTGAAATATAAAAAATAAACACAGTGATGAGAATATATTCATTCTTCAAATATTTACTCAAATCGCTGGACATGTTGAAGCAATAACTAATAAGTGCCTGTTTTGTTAATAATATTCAAGTAAAAATAGGGAAAGCCAAATGAAAGTTCTGAGGACAATATCTCTGTAACTGACTGGCCAATGAGCCTGAGGGAAATTAAATGTACCTCAGAATCTTCATTATCTAGTAGACTATCTTCAAAATTTAATTGACAAGCATCCATCATCTGGAAGGCCTGGTCTAAAACAGGATCTTCCTGAAAAAAAATAAAATCAATTTCCCTGAGCCTTTATCAAATATCATAATATACCTTCTTAAAAAATTGACAGCCTTAATGTTTATGCTTGTATAGCCTAAAAATGGGGTTATACCTAGTCTTTATTAGTAAACCTCTATTTCTATGTTCTACATGTTCAGTCATTCACTATGACCTACATGATTTATAGAAATTGGCAGACTCTACAGAATCACTGTGTAATAATTCATCTGATTAGTTGAATCATTTACTTAATAAAAAGAGTGAGAAGCGATAACTTGTTAGATGCCTGTGATTTTGTAATAAATTTACCTGTATTATTGTAGTTAATTGACTCAATTTAGTTTTTAACAATTGAAGTTCTTCTAGTATTTGAGTGTAAGTTTCAACATCTATCATAACCATATCACGCCCTTCATATGTTGTCATGGTAACATCACCTAATGATGATAATGAGGGTCTACAAAAAAAAATATGATATTTTGCATGAAATACATACATTGTCACACTACAAAACTAAAAAATAAATCAAAATAGAGTTTTACATCAACAATCTTCCAACACATTTTAGAATAGATGTCACAACAATATTTGGTAATGCGTTTATCTCAACTAGTGTGGTATTGTAAACTAACCTGATACTAGATAAAGAAGCTAACGATATTTGTTTAACAATATGGCTTTCATGCAGTCTTTTTGGTAGAGCTGTATATGGTTCACATTCCTTAGTCTCTTTACTATCATTAGTATTTATATCTTGCTGTTCAGATTTAGGATCATTATCATATACACTCTCTGTATCTGAATTTTTATTAGAACTATTTGGTTTACTAGTTATAGTATCTGGTGATTGGAGAGGACAAGTTTCATCTCTCTCTGGCACTAACACATCCAATTCACTCACCAGATTATTTGCATAAAATTCACAATTACAAATATCTCTAGCTACTGCTTCTATTTCACTAGCAGTGCTAACAGTACTCATTCGATTTCTAGAATTAGGACGATCTAAATTACCCCCCACTGAATCAAATTGAGCCAATGGAGCACAAAAGCTAATGTCATCTTGAAATATTTCTGATTGTTCACTTTTGGCTCGATCTAAATGATTACTCATTTGTTTATTTATATCTAAACTGTCTGAAGACTTCCAAGAAAGTCTAACTTTTTTTTCAGTTTTACGCATAAAATCTTTAAAACTTGATTTCAAACCTGTGATATCAGAATTTCGGTTAGACTTTGGACTACTCATATGAGTTGGACACTTACTGCTGTGTCTTGAGGTATTTCCAGCTTGCCTAGGACCACAAGAACAGTAGGTTTGGATAGATTCTGGATTGTTTTCATCTATTATTTCACAAGGAGGTTTTTCTATGTCATTATCTGATGGTGTATTATACCAATCATTTTCACATGATTTATTTTCTGTAATCACAGGTTCTGTATGACAAGGGGTTAGTTCACTATCATCTTTAACAGAGTTGGGAGCAAGACTTTCAATACCACTGTCAGAGGGTACCACTTCCTTCTTTTCTTCTGTATCTAGTTCAGTAGCTGATATTAACTTGTCATCTTCACTAGCTGTTTTATCTCCATACGCATATGATTCTTTTTCAACTTTACCATTTTTTTTACTTCCAGACTTTCTGAACGGTCTGTCTCGTGGTAATTTGCTGTTTTTAAATGCCTCTGCACTATTGGCAGAATAACATCCTCCCATCTTACATTGGGTTAAACTAACACCCTGGAAAATACAAAACATTAACTGTTAAGATGAGTTGAAAAAGATCTTGTATAAAATAAACTACTATTAAGCAAAAAAAAAAAAAAAAAAAAAAGAGGAAAAATCAAATAGTCAAAAAGCCATCATTGCCACAGACTGGTGACCTCTTTCACCTCAAAACACCATCAATCTATGTTTAGAAATGTTAGTGACAAGTTTAAAATATTTCAACTTAAAAATGCCTTACAGAAAAGTCAAACAAAGAAACAATGCAATATAGTACTTGAAACTGACATGGACAAGACAGAATGATCTTCAAATATATAAACTATCATAGTCTATATAAATATATCACAAGATGTATTTTACTCAACTTGTCAATATGATTAACATCAATTAGATCTTGAACTTTATATCTACTTATTATATAGACATGATGTCAATCAACCATAACTCCCTATTCAACATAAAACTTGATCTGGTCTGAGATAATATGAAGGGGAACTCAAAAAAAGTCAGGGATTAAATCAATTATCATTAAGGAGTGAACTGTCAACTGTTATACCTGAGTAATGTTGACATGGTTAAAATGTCCTAACACATCAATGTCCTTAACAGCTGATTTTATACTTAATTTTTTAGATGTCTGTACTATTGATTTCAAAAAGATATTAGCTTCCAAGGTATCTTTAGAATTCTTTAGCCATTAAGAGAATTATGACTCACTATCTCATATATTTTAAAGCCTGTAAATGACAATTTAACGCAATTAATGTCATTTTATCTTCTTAGAAATATTTAAGGGAAAACTCTATGATTTTTGTAACAATGTAGTTCTTCTTTAATAATACTAGCCTACAGTATTTTTCAGCATGTGAGTCCATTCTTAAATTTGATTGTTCCTTATCCCCCTGATCACAAACAATCAAGCTAATATACCCTTTCAAAGTCTATAGTAATTTGTAACAGTTATTACTGGTATTCGTGTAAATAAAGTCACTTCATATAAATACAAAAAACCTTACCTCCTTACATAATGATGAAAGCCTTTATTCACTTGTGAAAATGTAACAATAAATATTTCTATAATTTATTTCATATTTATGTATGCCAGTAAAAGTTACCTCTAATATCAAGTATTAAACTTTTGATACACTATACATCAATATTATGATTTACATATCACCTAATTTAACATTTACACACCTGCATTTAACTCAGGTATGAACATTTAGCAAACTCTACCATTAAATTACATATGCAGACTTTTAACATTTAAGTTGACAGATGATCTGTTTTATTGCCTCAATCTTTGTCTAAGAGCACAAAATCCAATCATTTGGAAATACTGAGAAAGTTTAAAATGAGAAAGAAAAAGTTTGGTATGAGATAAAAACACATCTGTTAGTAATGTTTCCAACAGATTACTGCTATTACAGGGTTTTTATCTCATGTTATCATCTCGACTTTCTATTAATTTCTAGCTACCAGGGTAGAAGTGAAAGATTACACTTACTACTGAGGCTATTTTTACATACTTTTTGTTCAAAAACTACATAATTATAGAAAGAGCTGAGGAAATTTCAATTTCAGTAATTGATTCTGATGTGTATTTTTAATGAACTATCTAAATTTGGGGGTCTTTGGAATAGTGCAATCGCATGATATACCTTTTGTTCACTTTTGAAAAGTATGAATACAACTTTAACTTTAATATTATAAGCCAACATGTACACTGATATGTACACTGAATGTCAGAATTCATCGTATGATATAATAAAACTATCATTGGAAGGAATTATCTGATTAAAAAATCTCTGCATAATTTGTTTGTTTTCTGTGTTGTACTTACACCATCCAGCTTACTATTCTTTTATACACAATTCTTGCTTCATGTGCATTTTTATAAATCACAATATAAATAAGATAAAACATTTATATAACACATACATTGGTAAATGTTTATGCTTGATGATTTGATTAAATACCTTACATTATAAATAACTTTCCTATAAGCGTATCAAGTTTTTCTCATAATTGACAATAAGGTTAATCATGAATATGCATACACAGACTACTGTTTCTACTTGTATGACTATGAATAAGCTGTCTGTCAAGGACACTGTCAAGCACAATTATTATAATAATTATATATATATTATACCCATTAAAAGCACAAGTTGATGCCTTTGCATGATTTTGCCAGTGCCAAGGATGTAAAATAGCAACTACCATTACAACTATATACAATATAATTTATCAATTAAATTGTTATCTACAATTACTTACCATTATAATTGAAGAAACAACATGACAACAATAAAACTATTTATTAATCTATGTCAATTACACAATTTGCAATGCCAGACACATACTTCTGTGACTGTCTTGTGTCATGCACATTTTAAGTCAAGTACCAAGAAAAAAATTCAACACTCTACCAACCTGTTCTGTTCATACACGGACTAACCAAGGAGTACATGTACCAGTATATGATTAGTTTAAATCAAAGAATACACAGAACAAGTCAAAACACTTGTTTTAAGTTCAGCTTGGCTTGATATAAGTACAGGTAGAAAAGTTTTAGTAAATAAAATACAGGTCCAGTAAAAAGCTGATTATTTGATTAGGCTAAAAGAAGTAGTGAGATTGTTAGAACAATATGTTGACTTAAAAGGGGCTAAAACAAAATGTCAACAAGTTTGTTTGATGATCAAGCTATTGGCTTAGATACAGAGAAAATCAATGGCAACAAGATACATTGAAACATGTGAAAACAGTTTAAACTACCATATCTTTCATAGTAGAATTTTATAAAATAATAACCACTATTCTACCCAAATTTAAAATATATATATATTCAATTCTTATCTTCTTCATCATTCAATTAAATGTCCTGTATTTTGCAATTTGTCTGAATACATAATTCATTCCGTCCATCAAGAAAATATAAAATGTTTCCAGTTATTCTAGTAAACCTCATATTCAAAACTTCCGTTTGTTTAGCTTACTCTCCATAGTTTGAATAAACTAAAATATTGAAGATGACAATAAATTGGTGCTGCAATCTGAATCTTATTGTCAAATCCCTGACAGAAATACTGTAATCAAGTAAGCTGTATATAACATAGTCTTGTTGAGGGCACTGATTGGCTGTATTTGCTAAGCTACAATCCAATCAAATCACAGCATTTACAAACTTTTGTTAATACAAGCAAAGTGAAGTAAAGTTCATAATGCATGGAAATTGTGAAGTTGGGTAGGAATCAGCAAGTAACATATCATCAAAGGGGAATAGTGTCCTATTTTTAATGAAATAAATCAAGTTAAACACATGTCGAACTGTAAATTATACTAGTGTATAATATTGCTTTTGCATTGAAATATGTATTTCAAAAGTAATTTTCGTTTATTTATTATAATTTCCTAATAAAACACCAATAACCAAATATAGTCTCTAAAATGACCAGCCATATGCTGAATGAACAAGAACCTGTACCATAATGATACTTATAGATGATATTTACCTGTCAATAATTATTTCAATTGAAATATCAGCTTCAAAATAATAGGCCTACCTTTATGGTTCTCAGCTACTAGTGTAGGCCCTACTGATAGTGATAGTAACCTACTTCCTACTACTGATACAGTCAAGTAACCTTATTTTGTGCTAAGCTATTTTTCGTGCATCTCTGAGAATGATTTACATGTGCGACCTTGAGTGACCTCCACATTTGCATGTTTTGATAAACATGGGTTATCTCTACAATGTCAACCTGCAGAATTTTTCTTGTCGTTTCAAGGCCACGTCAAATTCATTTATTAATTTTAACGTATACAAAATGGCAGATTTCAATTATTACCAAATAACACAATTTTTTATCGACTGAATTTCCTTTATAATCCCAATTTGTAATCGCAATTTTAATCATTTCATACAATATCTGAGGAAACATCTCAGACATTAAAAACAATTTGTGGTTTATAATTTTGACAAAATTCGGTGTTGAATCCCAAGCTGTAATCGTACTTCAAAGTGTCGTCTGCTAGAATATATTTCAGGGAACGACATCACATGACAAACTAACGTATTCCATGTCAGCAGAAAAATTCTATGGAACACAATGTGGGCCATATTCTTATGTAGTTTCTATGACTAATAGCAATAAATCACAATTACGTTTTACTTATCTAATTTTGTCTGTCTTTCTTAAATCATTGTCATTAGTTATAGTCAAGTAACCTAATATGGTGCTAACCTATTTTTCGTGCATTTCCGGAAAGAATTAATAATTTACATGTGCAACCTCAAGCATGGTAAAATCTATTTCAGTTATTACCAAACTTTACAATTTTTTATCGGCCGAATTTTCTTATAATCCGTAGCTGTAATCGGAATTCCAAGTGTCATCTGCTAGAATGTAGTCCAAAGCATGAAGTCACGTGATCAACTAGTGGATTCCGTGTCAGCAGAAAAATTCTATGGAACACAATGTGGGCCATATTCTTATGTTGTTTCAATGATTTTTAGCAATAATTCACGCTACGTATCTTATTTTGTTAGTCAGTATTTTTTTTAAATCATGGTTCTTTGAAGGAATTGTCATTAGTAGTTATAATGAATTGATATTAAAGATAAATACTAAGAGAAGTTAATTATACCACTGGGTATCCATACAACGTGTTTTTCTTGACTTAATTATAGATCAAACATTGTACACGAAAATAGGTGACGCATTTTGCTGCCGTTGTCGAGTTGGTTACTCATGAAATATGGGTCGAAGTGAGAGATTCATAACGAAAATCGAAACAAACCAAATTTAATTATTTTGTAGAATATCCGAGGAAACATCTAAGCACCATACGCCAAAGCTAATATTAGGATTAATAAAAATCCTATCAAAGCCAGATTACTTATTTGTCCCAGAGACTCAGTGTTTTATAATATAGCCCAATACCTGTCCAAACTCTTAGCACCATTTGTTAAGGAAGCCAGTTCATATGTAAGTGATTCTGCCCAATTTTGTGATAAGATACAGACACTCCCAGCTAACAGAAAGCCTATATCATAATATGATGTTACTGACCTGTTTACAAATGTACCTCAAAAAGAAACGTTGGACATTATCAAAGATAAGTTGGATAACTCACAAGACCCACTTGGAACCACCATAAAAACAGAAGGTATAGTAAAACTGTTAGAAATGTGTATAACCTCAACCTACTTTCGATGAGGGGATGACTACTATGAACAGATACATGGGAAGTCCCTTATCACCTTTATTATCAGAAATCTACATGACAGAATTTGAAAATCAGGAATTTAAAACCTCCACCATCCAACCGATCTGCTGGCTGAGGAAAGTTGACGACACTTTCGTTATGATTCAAGAAAAAGAAGATCCCATGAATTTATTAAACCACCTCAACAACCAAAAGCAACGAATAAAATTCACCATGGAATTAGAAAACAATAACTCTTACCATTCCTTATGTCCTCGTAACCAAGAAAAATAATACCATATCAACAACAGTATATAGAAAGCCAACTCACACTGATTAATACATTCAATACCAATCAAACCATCCGGCCAACATAAAACGATCGACTGTTATGTCCCTGGTGAATCGAGCTACCAAAATTTGTGATGAAGCCACCCTTGAACCAGAACTCCTCCACCTGAAGAATGTATTCACAAACTACAATGTATATCCTGAAGATGTGATCAACAAAATCATCACCAAATCCAGGAATACCCAAAGTACTGAACAAAAGCCACCATCCATCAGCGGGATCAGAATTAGCATACCGTTTATAGGATCAATATCCTACCAGATTAAAAGACTGTTAACAGAAGAACTTCAAGTAGATATTAGTTTTAAGAGAGGAAGAACGGTACAGAATATTCTTAATACACATGGAAAGGCGCCATCAATGACAGCACCACAAGCCAAAGGTTGTATATACCAGATAAAAATTAATGTACATGTGGTGAAACGCAACGCCCTCTAGACCAGTGCCTCAAAGAACACAAGAATCTGAATCTACCCAACCTTACAGGAGTTGCTGAACACAGTATCAACCAAAGACATCAAATATCATGGAAAGACACAAAGATATTGGCCAAAAATCAACATCACATGAAACCAAGAAAATTATATAAAAAGAATAAAACCAGAATTGAATAGGGATTGGGGTTATTTCATACCAAGTGTATATGCTAATATCATTTAGGGAATAAAATGACATGATATGGACTATCAGTAAGAAACCATAATCCACAGATTAAAGAGAACAGATCAAAGAGAACACCTATATGGCTTCATCCTGTAATCATTATTATAATTATTAGTTGTCATTAGTTATGGTTACTAGCTCTCTATATGCCCAATGTTTATGATTGTATTATTTGCTTGATACATCACAGTCAATAAATGTAGTAATTGTATGTACATAAAGTTTGTTTTCCTTATATTGATCAATTACTAAATGCCTTGGAAAGATATGAAACATCTAAGATATAAAAAAAAATTCTGTTTATTTAACTTTGTTGCAATTCGTCTTGAATCCTTATATGCACGAAAATAGGTTACACCACTGTAATGAAATATTATTAAAGGTAAATACTAAAAAAATTAATTATATCACTGGGTATCTATACAGCAGGATTTTCTTGACTTAATCATAGATCAAACATTGTACACGAAAATAGGTGACGCATTTTGCCGCTGTTGTCTAGTTGGTTACTCATGAAAATGGGCCAAAGAGGGGATTCAAAAAGAAAATCAAAACAAACCAATCTAAATTATTTTGTAGAATATCTGAGGAAACTTCTAAGACTTAAAAAAAAATTCTGTTTTTAAATCTGACTAAATTAGGTGTTGAATCCTTATATACATGAAAATAGGTTACAGGCTTACAGTACACCACTGTATATAGACATAGTCACAAAATAATACAGTTTACACCACTGCACTCTTCTTAGAAAGACTTTGCATTAATATTAATTAAACTAAAATAACCTCATAACTCTTTCGAAGGACTCAACAGTACAAAATTATTGCAACAAATTTTCCTCTGTAGAGAATTAAGGACTGTGCCTGTTGTGGACAATGTAAATTATAATGTCACTCACTCACTGGTTGAAATCTATCAATGTCATTGCCATATTTATATTTTATTTTGAAATTTGACAGGTGGAAAATATACTTGAGGTTTGAATTCTAGAAAATATAATTAATATCACCTCATGGATATGGTTGTTATCCCTTCCAAAATATGTAAATAAACACAATTTTTTTCTTTACAGTGGGTGTCATTACCAGTGGCGCCTTTTAAATGGAACTTGGTTATTCCCCTTGAATCCCTAAGAAACATTGTCCAGTCATAAAGTGAAAGTAAAGTTCTGATGCAGTCGAATGCAATCACATGTTTTTGCAGGTTGTATGTTTGTCTAGAACAGTTAGTAATGAAGTCATTGGTGATAAAATATGAGACATTGTCGACATTGAGTATTGAGTCACTTTGAAAACAATCTTTTATTGATATCTTTTAGGCCTTTTTGTTATAATATTTTGTGTAAGTTTATCTATCTATGTCTGTAGTGTGTACATAGATAGAACTGTATACAGTACTGTTCTATGGTCTGTAGCACAGGCATCTGTTTTGATCGATATATATATTTATATACTATTATAGAGATGGTCGACTATTGATAGAAACAGATGCCTGTGGTCTGTAGCCAAGCACAAAATATTCACATTGACTAATGTTTGCTTGGATCACTAATAACATCAGTGAATTATCTAGTCTGAAAAATCTGCCTTTATTCCAGCCTCTGATGGATATTTTGATAGTTGATAGCTGGAGTAGAATTAGAAGAAAATGCTAACCAAACTATACAGATGTGTTTTCTCTAACATAATATTGAATTACCGGTACCTTTAAAATGATTGTAAATTAGTGTTGGCCATCACCGTAACTTTCGTTTTGTTAGTATCCCATGACTCTGTGACCTTTGAACTTTTAAATGGCTGATGCTAGATTAGTTTCGCCAAAAAGAACTTTGATGGAACCAGAGACATGACATAAATGGTGAAGGGAGAAAATGTATGACTGAACTACAAAAATATTCATCTTTCCAAATATATCTGGGTTTTGCAGATCTGCAGTATCTAACTAGGTTTAAAACCCCTGCACCCCTGAGATGCGGAATGTCTCCATTTAACAGGACTTACTATTTCTGTCTACACCAGTTGACATCTGTCCAAATAGCTATCAGAGGCTGAATTAAAGATAGATGTTTTGGTCTATGAATTATCATGCTTCTTTTTCGTAACATTTTCTGCAGGTACCAATGCAAGGAATTATAATAACTGACAAGGGTTTATATTGAACGCAAATGTCTGAAAATGCTAAAGAAGCTGAAAAGCTACCAAAAGGCTTGATTGGAAGGAAAGGAACATCGTCTGGAAAATCTGCAAGGTATTATGGTTACTATTTTTATTATTGGCTACCTGGAATTTAGATTACTTCTAACCTTATGATCACCATATTTTATTTAAGCTTTTTAGCTTTAGAGCAGTCTACTTATTACAGTGTTTGATTTAGATTTGCCAAATCACAATAACTAATAATCATACATTACTCATCCATGTTAGTACTCATTCACTGATCGCGTAAAGTTAAAGTCCGCTCCGACATAATCCGTGCGACATGTGCTTCACATAGAAATGTAAAACTATGCTTGGTTAACTCGCACTTAAAAGTTCCCACAAATTTTTCATAGCTTTAGAAAGTTCCCAGCATCGAAGTACCAAACTCTTTGATTGCGGTGTATAGTCACCATTTTCTCGTAGTGATAAGGTTTTCTTGGAAAAGGCATATATATGGCTATATGGCATGAATGTTATCAGTTTTTGCATCAACAACTGCATCCAATGCAGTTTGTAAAAAATGAATGAGCAGAATTTGTTGAAAAAAGAAATTAATATTGCATGTTAAATTTATACATTGTCTTTCTTTCCAAAAATACTAAAAGTGTATTAATGTAATGAAGAAACATCTAAGTACCTATAACATATGAAAATGATTTCTTTTTATGATAGAAATAAGTAAAATAAATTTGAACTGAATCAGTAAATAGGGTGATTTAATCTCTTCTCAATAGATGATTTAATTCAAATAAAATGTTGATGATAGGAACTTTTTACATGAAATATTTTCCCTCCTTCTGGTCAAATTAAAACATTCTAAAAAAAATAAATAATAACACTATATTTTAGACAATGGTTTTGTATTTTCATCCTATGGGGTGGTTTAGTGAATAGATAATTAATGGAAAGTATTTATTAATGAAAGAATTGCTATAAATATATCAATATTTAAATGACTTATATTGAGGTAAATTAAAAATAAATAAAAAAGGATCCATTACACATATACAATATCTGCATTACAAGCCCTTTTACACCTATAGCAACAGTAAATCGGAAGTGAATCTACAAGGAGCCTATGGGTTACATTGGTTAAAAAAACTGAAAAGTTTTATAACAATCAGCAAGTTGGATTGTAATTGATTGCTAGGTATGGCAAGGGTACATGTATTTTCTAAGCTGTTCAGTAGTTTTTGATTTACTATAAGTAAAGAGTCCCTTTTAAAAACGTAAAATACAAGAATATATTATTTTTCGACAGGAACTTTTGGATTATGATATCCACAGTATGTACCTTGTTCATACTTAAAATGTCTTCTAATACAATTTTGTCGGAGCGGCTTTTGATTTATAACGAAAACTTTCACTGTGAGAATAGGGCCTATGTTGCTAATTTAATGAATCCTTTTGTTTGCATTATGCATTCATTTTTAGGTTACCATCTTTGAAAGGTCCAAGAGATTTAACACTAGGTGGTGTTCCTAAGAAAGTTTTTACACCAACTATACCTGCTAGGAGAGATAAAGTTAAAGAAAAGTAAGTTAAATTGTCTCTACTTTAGAGTTTTCTTTTTCTAACTTTTGATGTCAATGTTACAGTCTTGTTTCTGGTTTTTCAAATGGATGCCCAAGATACCTATTTTTTGAAAACTTGAAATGTGCCACATGTGTTGAAATTTGATTTGTCTTCAATGTACAGTATAGCTTATAACTGTACTTTCCTGAGTATGTATACATTGGCAACTGTATTGTGAAATAGACAATTACTTTAAGGAAGTGTTCTTTACCATTTCAGTCCAGCCCCACAGAAATCATCTAAACCTAATACTTCTACCCGAGGAAGAAATGAGAGGGGTCGAGGTAGAGGTCGTGGACGTGGCAGAGAGAATACATTAGTTCAATCACATTCTATCTTTGAACAGGGTCCAGCTCAGAAACAGAGTAGAGGTAAATTGCAAAGCAATGTTTGGTTGTAGAGTCAAATATACAGATTCTATCAGAATGATATGTTTTGAATCTTTGCAAAGTATAGTTGTTTTTTCTCCATTGTAATCTAACAAGCTTTGTACCCAGGTTGTGTTCTGGTGGTCAAGCTATTGGCTATTTATAGCAGTCAATCATGCACCACAGGTCATCAGGATAACTTTTACAAGCATGTATGACCAGTCTCATAAGTCATCGGTCATATTGCCCTACTTTAGGTTTTGCCATCCCACAATTCATAGTCAATATTTAGACACGGATTCTGCATAACACGTTGTGGTCAGTTGACATGAGTATCAACATATAAATCTATTAAAATTACAATGGAGACCAAAAACATATAGAGGTCAATTTCATAATACACTAAAGAAGTTGCACTTATCATTTTACTACAAACATTTTCCAATTTAGAAATGACACTTTACAATTTAAAATATACTTCTGATATTTATCAAAAAAGACGGTGGTTTATCATTAAAGATTTTTGGAAGATGCTAAATAAACTATTTGAAAGGACTTTAGTTAAGTTACATGTGAATATAAACATTTGATTTTAGCATTTCAATCATTATGTTGTTTGAATGATAAGTAATAGGAAATAAGATATTTTACATTTGTCTTTGAATCAGTGAATTAGACAAATCGGTAGAGAATGGATTAATGGTGCAAATTGACCTCCATAAAAACAAAGATAACCAAACTGAATAGTCATATAATTTTAATTAGATTGGTTTTACCCTCGACTTTTTAAAATTAAGCAACACTTTCTGTTTGCTCCTATAAGATTCTTTTGTAAATAATAAGGTCCCCATGATGAAGTAATTATAATTAGTTATAAAGTAGAACTGTTGGTTAAATGACACAATATAACAATATAGGTAGATTATGATATAATAGACCTTTTCCCAAGGGAGATCAAATTTCACCTGTCCCCATCTTAAAAGGCAGTAATAATAAGCACTGGTTAAAACTTGTGTTTTTATTGTAACAGGTGGAAGTGGAATATCATATAGAGAGGATGGAGGTGGTTCATCAAAAGTAAGCGTTAAAAAAGAGAAGAATGTCTCTCACAAGGATTTAGACCTTCTATTGAGAGATGATGTATGTATTCACTTTTAAATATATGAGCCTTGCTTCATTGTAAACTATGTTTAAATATGATATTTAAAAATGATGATGCAATGTCCATTGTTTTTATTTTAATCAGGGATCCCAGAACAAACAATAGAGGAAATGCAAAAGGACAGGCTCTCGTGTAAGGGTACAGGTGAAGATTTTACCAGTTCAAGATGCTTTGGAGGTCATTTCTTAGAAATATATATAGAAATCTGTTCATCCCTTAAACCAAATTTTTTGTTGTTATATCTTGAATAGAGGAATTCCTTGAAAAAGAGGAACTCGGGGATCCCTGATTTATGCACTGCCTTGATTCATATTGGCTTGATGAGGGCCTGCAATATTTCTTTTAAAACTATATGGTTTTATATCAATACAAAATGTTTCTTAAAATGTTCTCCAGATATATAATTTGATTAGGTGTTATCAATATCATGATATATTTTGTATTAGTTTATAGATGATGGTGATATACAAGATGATATGCCACCAGTAATGTTACCATTATCATGTAAACTAAAAGAGGAAATTGAGATTAAATCTGATCTTAAAGTGGAAAAAGAAGATGAAGGTAAGAGGACATCCATGAAAATTCTATTCCCAACTTTTTTATTGCTCACTAAATTTTTGATTTATGATAAGTATCTTAAAAGAAAATTTATTAGTTTCATTTCCAATGATTTAAAGTACCATATGTCTTAACAAATTTTGAAATGGTAAAATATGCCAGTAAGCACATTAATAAAAATTGTTTCAGAAGATTCAAAGAGCAGTAATGATACAGAAATGAAATGTGATGAAAAGTTGAAAACATCAAGCAGCCCAAGAAAATTTAAAAATGAAATTATGGATGACCTATCTTGCAAAAGTATTTTTTCTAAATTTGGAAAAGCAGGTATATATTCGAGTACTCTATTGCTTAAAGAGTTTCTGGTAAGGTTGTTGAAGATGGGGGCAGGGTAAGTGCAACGAAGGAAAGTTTCTCAAAGGATCACGTAACATGCACAACCTATACCTCAGTTCCACAGACTTGAGGAACTGGAGTAAAAACTCTGCACTTCCTCAAAACCATGGACCTACATGTGGATTAGCAAGGTGTCTTACAAGCTGACCCACCCTTGCTTCCTCCAAATTTTTTGTAATCTGGTTTTCATGGTAAGAAAATATGAAATACAGCTAAAAACTAATAAAAAAAAATCAAATGTTTTCATGTACCAATTTAGAAGAAGGTGAACTGATATTTTTTCAACTACCAGATACTTTACCAGGACTACCTCCAACTAGAAAACAAGATTCTGATAAACCTTCTGATACTTCAACTACAACAGATTCTAATAAAACTGACACTGTAAGATTGTAGTTCTTAATTATTGTTTCTCAATATTCTTTATTGTTACTTATTCCTTACAACTTGTTTAAAACTGAATTCCAAAAATATTTCTACAGAATCCTAAATTTAGATTGGTTTAGTGCTGCAGTCATCTAAGTGTCCACTTTTGTGAATTGATTTTAAATGCAGCTTTATTGACCAATCAGATTGTAGAATTTCTTATATTCTTTATCCACTCAAACTTTTTGAAACATTATAATGTGGACGTATATTGTCGTCACTCACCCATGTCCGTCTGTCTGTCCATCTGTCCACAATTGGCTTGTGAACGTGATAGAGACTACAGTTTTCATTTGATTCAAATGAAATTTGGTGTGATCAATTATATTGATGAGATCTTGGACAAGTTCGATATTCACGATATTTCGATGAACGGTTTTTGAGTTATTGCCCTTGACTCAGCCAAAACGCGTCAAAATTGGCTTGTGAACGCGATAGACTACAGTTTTCAACTGATTTGAAAGAAATTTGGTGTGATCATTTATATTCATGAGATCTTGGTTTTTTAGTTATTGCCCTTGACTTATAAAAACGCGTCAAAATTTGGTTGTGAACACAATAGAGACTACAGTTTTTACCTAATTTCAATGAAATTTGGTGTGAATATTTATAATGATGAGATCTTGGACAAGTTCGAATTTGGCTATCTTTTTTCGATGAACGGTTTTTGAGTTATTGCCCTTGACTTATGAAAAACGCGTCAAAATTTGTTTGTGAACACAATAGAGACTACAGTTTTCATCCAATTTCAATGAAATTTGGTGTGAATATTTATAATGATGAGATCTTGGACAAGTTCGAATTTGGCTATCTTTCGATGAATGGTTTTTGAGTTATTGCCCTTGATTTATGAAAAACTCATCAAAATTTGTTTGTGAACACAATAGAGACTACAGTTTTCATCCGATTTAAATGAAATTTGGTATGATCATTTATAAATTTGACAATTTTTCGATCAACCGAATTTGAGTCATTGACCATGAACACATCAAAAGTTTATGTCAGAATTTTATTAAATAATGTGTGTTTGTTTAAATCAACAATATCTTGCACACATTAAATTTTTGGTATGATTTGACACAGATAGGTGACTGCCCTTGTTATACTGAAAATGTATCAGGAAAGTGGGCATATCTTGCTAGGCAACCACTTGTTAATATTTTTTGAAAATCATGTATCTCATTATTTCAATCATTTCTGGGATCATTTTCAGGAAACAGTTTCAGATCGACTTTCAACATGTTCTCTGGCAGACTTTTCTGAAGGTCAGATAGGTAAACTACAGATACGAAAATCAGGAAAAATTGAATTACTAATAGGTAATGTCAAATTAGATGTAACTGCTGGTACACCAAGTGGATTTTTACAGGTAATGCTTTTGATAAAGTTTTCTGTTACACTCCCCTGCTTATAGGAGTTTCCTCATTGCATATCCCAGTCCTTATCATGGTCAGATCAAGAGCAAAACATTTCACAAAAACTGAATAAACTGCTATGATTTTTGAATGTGAATTGATAGTAAAACTAATAGATTGATATTTTATATTTATAGGAAGTGGTTTCAGTTAATACAGCTGATGGTACTGGTTCTATGTGTGTTTTAGGTCATATTAAACATAGACTTATTTGTACACCTAACTTTGAATCACTACTAGATTCTTGAGATATTATTATGGAATAGATCTTGTCGATACCATGTTTAGGAACAGTTTAACCTGAAAAATTTCACTTGTGCAAAATATCAATGTGGACTGGTCAGCATGTAAAAGCTATGAACATCGTAGTTTTTTTCCTCACTTGATTGCTTCAAATTCAAGCAATTTGTTTTGTTGAAATTCTTTAAAAACTGCAGTTTCTGTAACAAGCAAATGAAGGTAGTAAAAAGGAAAACTTATGGGTGAATAAATGATTTATTTTGATGTGCTATATGTTCATTATATGATTTATCCATCTGACCATTTCAACAAATAATGGTTCTTCTTACCTGAAAAATACAAAAAATCTAATTAATGTAGCAAGGTTATCTAACCAACCATCCAAGGGAACTAAAGCAAGTTGTCACTATTGCTCCATTGCTATTCATCACGAAAATTATCTTTGCATAAGTGCTAATTAACAAACCAGAAATAAACAGAATATCGTGGGTGACCGCTTGAAACTTCGATAAATGAAGCGGGATTACTTTTTGAGAAAAACGCCAAAAACTATTTGTCCGCGTATTTTGTTATAATCTTTTTTATTATTTTTTTTTACTGCTATACATGGTTTTTATTCTTTGAAATTATAAACCTCGTATAACAAATTGAAATCTCCGGCCTATTGAACAAAAACTTGTATAATAAATAATAATTTTACGAGGTTTTAAATCTGACTGTTTGAATACGTGTTATTTAATTAGTGCTTTTTGAGTTATTTACAATCAAGCTAAGAATACAAGCTTTTGATCACAAGATCTGCGCGTTTACGAGCTTTCGAGCTTTCGAAAGGTACCAAAAAGTCAAAATGACCAAATATTGCATATTCGAGGTTTCAAGCGGTCACCCACGATATTTCCATTATTGTAGATTATATGAACAGATAGACAGAAAGTGGAGACAATTTACTTCTAAACTTTCTTTTGACATATAAAACAGAGGAAGTAAACATGCAATGTCTTGAAATGTGCACAGATCGGTATCTAGCTCTTGTATGTGTTTCCCTTTTCCTACTGTAAAGAGGTTCCATATCCAATAAAAAACCAAATTAAAAACTTAATCAACCTACCTAACTGAATCATTGTTATATTATTTGGTAATATATGGCTATCATCTATTGTTATGTTATCATTAACACGTTCATAATTAATATGTAAACCACCAGTGTTTAATATTTTATCAAACTGTACTGAAAATGATAAATAATTAAATAACTGAAACATGAGAGTTTATGTAGAAACAAACACAATACACAATACTTTCATTCTTGAGTGCAGTTATTATTGTAATGATATAATGATATACATAATTTAGTCCTATTTAAACTTCCAAATCACTTGACATACATACTTACATGGATGAACCTTTAAGTAGTCGATACATAAATGTTTTAAATTAGTTTTATCTGATACTGGTACTTCAGTAACTAATAATTCTGGTGAATGTTGTAAATCATCTTTAGTTAAAGTCTGTAACAATTCTACTGTTCCACCAAATAATACATCAGTCCATTTCTTAGCTGTATTTAATCCCTTTTCTATACAAAACATATATTACTTTATTAAATCGATGCAAATTTGGAAGCTTAGTTACAAAGAAACCACAACTATCATGAAATGAAGTATGTTAACTTTGAAACTAAAAATTAATTCAGCTTGGCATAGATCAATCTATTAGATTACAATTTCATCTCTTTTTGTTATTCTGATAGTTCTCATCTCCACAATGGTATGGGAGAGAAAATCCCAATGAGGCTATATTTTGGATTTAGCTGATAATTCGTCAATGTTATCAACTAACGGGTCCTAAACAATCAACTTTGATTGGTTAAAAACAATGTTATTAGAATTATTGTGAGGCTGTGGTAGATAAGATATTTGGAGAAATTTCTTACAAACACAATGATTTGGAACATTCTGAAATTTTCAGTCAGAAATTATTATCTATGTTACGTTGCAATGACTAAATTGTTACAAAGAATAGATACAAATACCAACCTCCATGAACAAGTAAAGTCACATTCTCTCCTAGTCTTTTCTGTGCCAATCTTTTATGAGGAGCACTCTACAAACAGTAGAAAAGTAACAACAAATACAAGTATACCAGGACACATTAAATTACATTTAAATCTAAGACTATTACCCCATGACAATATTATACATTGCAACAATGCCATTGGAATAGTAAAACAAGTTTTTAGAACATGCCAAGATACTGGCATTTTGGCAGTCTGTGTGAGTTTAACCTGTCAAAGACAATCTGGAAACATTTCATAATCACAGTGGATAAGATATTTCCTTGTATTTGGAGAAAAAAAGGGGGTGGTGCATATTGTATGTTTTGTTTCAACTATACAGTAAAACCATTGGATAATGAATATGATAAATTTAAACAATTTTATATTTTTACCTGATGTTCTTCTAATATTTGGGTTATTTCTTGGTCAGTTAGAAATGTAAACAAATTTAAATATTCTTCAACATCAGAATCAGCAAAATTAAAGAAATACTGAAATATTGAAAAGAATAGAAGTTATAACAGCATCATTCTTGATATGTTAAATACACAGATCTGTCACCTCTCAAGAATTTATCAAATACAATAGTACAATATTTTGGTACAATTTTCAAATGTTAATTTCAGTTCAGTAGATAAGAACTAAAGGTTTCTGTGTATGTTTAAAATAAGGAAGTTAAAATAAGCTCTTTCACATAAAGTAGAAATTGAAATATTAAAACAGAACCTAAAAAAACATGTTGTTACTCAGAGTTTCACTCTACAATTGATGTATTGAGCACAATTTTAACAGTGAGAATATTTTATTATTGTAAAGTAGATATTGGATTTTTTATCATCTGTTTTATAAATTGGCTAGTTATTACCTGATATAGTTGGTAAGCTGATGTTTTATAAGGATCTAACCATAAAGAATTACCAGTAGATTTACCCAGTTTCTCACCACTAGATGCTGTTATTAAAGGTATAGTCAGACCTAAAATAATTTTGATGTTTAATTCATTATTCTACTTTTCATTTTTTTCCTAGTTAAATTCTGCCATTTTCTTTTATCACCATTCACCAGTGGCCTTATTCTTGAAAACTGAATTTAAAATGATTAAAGCGTTCCAGTCATCTAATCGGTCAATAACTAAAAAATTTTAAAATCAATTTCTACTATCCAATCAGTTTCTGTACAACTTAAAATCTGGATTTTATTTAAGTTAATTTTTGGAGAATAAGGACTTTAAGGATACTGCATATCACAAGGAGAAATTTGACATACAAATTGTTGATATGAAGGAATACTTTGATGTATAAAATAACAAAATCATTCTTACCAAAGAAACTGTCCTCGTCAACTTGTTTCAGAAGAAAATCAAAGCCTGCTGTGATATTACCTAGCTGATCGGAACCACCAATCTAAAATGATTCATTTACAAACTGTTACGTCATTTACTCAGTATGTTGAATTGCAAAGGAGTTCAAACAATTGATTTAAATACATCATGCCAAACTAATTAAAGAAGGGTTTCCTTATTTTTTTAGTGTTAAATTAAGCAAACTATTTGATGAATTGGTATTTCTAATGAATTATCATGTGTTCTTAATCAATCATTAAGTTTTAACCAATCATTAGTGTCCACTGTACAGTCTGGATAAACAAAAAAAGACTTATAGGTCTTTCTTGATCGGTCACTCATTGGAATTCTGATGGTAATTCTCTTCTTATTTTGCTAATTAAGAATTAATAATGGACATGAGAGACAAACTGGTATTTTTCCTAGTCATAAAAACTCCTCTACTTCCTATTCATATAAATATTAGCATTTTTATTTTCTGAAATGAAAACAAGGGAACTGATCTTTAAATCTTATCTTTTTGAAATTCACAAATGTTAGAGTCAATACATTAATTGAAATTTCAATTGAAAAGTCATAGGTAAAAGTAACTTACTTGAATTGTACATTTGTAGTTTTTATAAAGTTGATACCAGTCGTAAGATTGAAATATCTGATAGGTAAATTCAGAAAAATTCATTCCTTCTGGTTTTGACAGACGACTTTGTACACTAAGAGAAAATACAAACAGAATTAAACAAGGTTGACAGTTTTATAAATTAGATATTGGGGTCAAAGAATTTTTTAACATCCTAAATATTCACTGCCACGTTTTTTCTTTTCAGCCTTGATCGCATTTGTTTCCAAGAATTTGAACAGAAAAATAAAGGTGGAAATTTTTTAACATTCTAAATACACAAAGAGGTTAAATATTAAACTAACCTGCTTTTGTTCAACATAGCATTCATTCTAAACTTTTTACCTTCCTTTGATAAAAAATCTATCACATTTTTATTTTGATACCAACTTATATTATTTACAATCCTGTGGAATAAAATAGATTATGTTCATTTCTTCTCAAATCATATCAAAAAAATAAACAAGTGGTTGCCGACTGCCTAGCAAAGATACGCCCACTTCCCTGATAAATTTTCAGTATATCAAAGGCGGTCGTCAATCTGTATCAAATCGTATCAAAAATCTTATTTGTACAAGATATTGTTGATCAATTCAAACACACAAACTTTCATAAAATTCTGACATAAACTGTCACATCTATTGCATTCACAAGATGAAATCTTTATAGTCTCTATAGTATTCATAAACAAATTTTTTACTAATACAAGGGCAATAACACAAGTACCATTCAACAAAAAAATTGTTAAATTCAAATTCCACAAGAATATAAATGATCACAAAAAATTCCATTTGAAAACGTGTCTCTATTGTGTTCACAAAGAAATTTTGATGAACTCAAAAAAAGGCTATCTGAAAATTGTCAAATTCTAACCTGACCAAGATCTTATCATCATAATTCTACTTAAATCGAATGAAAACTGAATTCTCCCTTCTGTTCACAAACAAATTTTGATGCCTTTTTACTAAGTCAAGTGCAATAACTCAAAAAACATTGATCGAAAAATCATCAAATATTTGAACTTAACCAAGATCTCATTGTTATAGATAATCACATCAAATTTAATCAAAATCAGATGAAAGTCAAGAGCAATATCCAAATACCGTTCAACGAAAAATCATCAATTTACAACTTGACCAAGATCTCATTGTAAAAGATAATCATACCAAATTTGGTTAAAATCAGATGAAAACTGTAATCTCTATTGTATTCACAGACAAATTTTGTCATGTTTTTACCAAGTCAAGGGCAATAACTCCAAAACCGTTCAGGTTTTGTTGATATTTCAAATATATAACTATAAACCAAACAAATGGCGAATATACCCACTAAAACATGGTTGCTTTCCTTTCGAAATTCTACAACATACAGAACTTTACCTGATATTCTCTAGATTGTGAGATCTAGGTAGAAAACAAGTTGAATGATTATCAAAGATTCTTTGTAGATTTTCTGTAAGCTTTTCAACATTTCTTTCAACATCATGTAAGTCTATGCGATCTCTTTCTTTAGTTCTACCACTTGGATCTCCTATTTGAGCTGTAGCACCACCAACCTAAAATCAAAAAAGAAAATAATGAGGAATAAACCTCATGCTTTAAGAAAATAAAAGAGAAGGCATGGATCTAAATTTCAAATATGACAGTCTTACAATATAGTGATTGTTTTTTTTTATCAACGAATAAAAAAGCAAATTATAAAAAGTCAAGATATTTGTCAAAAATACTTTTTATATACTTACTAAAGCAACAGCCATATGACCGTATCTATGTGCATGTATAAGACCAATTATAGCTAGTAGATTCCCAATGTGTAAACTATCTGCTGTTGGATCAAAACCACAATATATACATTGAGTTGATGATAGTTTATCATATAATGCAGGACCCCTACAATACAACAATTTTATGTCATTTGTCATTTTCCCCGGCAGTATTTGAAATAGTTTCTGTTCTCCCATAGAACTATACGCCATTCACATAAGATGAACATTAATTTAAAATGAATCCATTTGAGAAGTATTTGTAGTGCTAAGCCCTGATTGGTTGAAGACAAGTTTTAATTTGTTCTTGTAATCCAAACCCAATTTGCACTCAGAATAGTTATCTTTTTGCTTTCAGCATATTCATGAAATTTCTTAATACAAGATTATAAGGCTAGGTATAAATCTTTTTTATTTTCTTCATAGTCTCAACTACTATACTGATTCCTTACCCATTTTCAGGATGAATGTATTGAAACAATCCTCTAGACTTGACATCTAACAAGTTACCCACAGCCGGAGTAGATGTTGAAAACCTTCTAATTAATCTACAGGATTTAGAATAAAAAAAATATATGCAATATGTAAAATGTTTCTTACAATATGCAGCCCTTGTCCATATTTAAGCCCAGTGGCATATCAAAAAAAAAAAAAAAAGTTGAGTTGTTACATTCCACTATTGAAGAATGAGGACGTGCAATGCAATGCAGCGTGTATTACCATGAAAGAGATTATAAGCTTATGTAATAATAATGATATATTATGATAAATCATTGATTTTTAGGTCTATGTTAGGACTACTACTAATATCCATTTCAACACTAGCCTAATACTAACTAAGTGAAACCAGCTTTGAGGGGACATGTTCCCTCATCCTTAAGATGAATAGTAACTTGTTTCCTATCAACCACTCTAGCTAATCCCTAGGCTACTCATTTTCCTTTAGCAACTGTCGAGGGATCTTTACCGTGCTATGCCCGAAACACAGGAGCCTTGGTTTGACTCTTCCCATTGACATTCCATGTCAACCCCCTTCTCATGCATAAATAGTAGGGGCTATTATCTTAACTTATGCAGTGACACTGGCTTCAGCTGTAGTTCAGGATAGCTACAAGTGTCACTATGACATTATTAGCAAAGGCAGATAAAAAGCAACAGGAACCAAGATTCGGATTACCATGATGACATATATGAATCCATATTGGTTATAAAGCATCGATTTATACGATACAGGAAACTCTTATTTGAGTTTGGAATTTACAGACACCAACGTGAACTCGGTCCCATTATCTATTTAAAATATATGTTCTAGTTTGCCCACATGTCATGCTTTAAGCGAAAGAAATGGTAATGGTAATTATTACTAATATAGCTTAATAAAATAGGAAAACAAACCTCCTTAGAGAGTTTTGAACATAGTTATTTAATAATTTCTGAGTAATCATGGGCGCAGCCATTTTGTAAAGGGAGATAACTTACGGCAGACCACAATGGCGTGTTAATATAATAAAAATTAACAGACTGGGTGCAGTATATTTATTAAGCAAATGTTAACGCATTACAAATTTAAAAAATAAAAGTATCTAATCATTGTCAAAGCCAAAATTCTACAGCATATTTCATATCACAGACAAAAAATAAGCTAATATTTTAGTTAATATTTATTTCACCTCATTCAAAGAATAAAAAATTAACAAAAGAATTCCAAATCCTACATTGCTTACACAAATAAAATAAAAACTGACTTCTTATCACATAATAAACAATTTTTTCACTGATGCATAATAATTATCAATCTATGTACAATTACATAATAACTAATATCAACAAACAGGTCATCAACATCTTCAAATACTGTGTCACTGTATTTTTTAACAATTAAAAAATACAGTATCTTATCAAGTTGTTTAGTTGTTTAGAGCTTGTATATTTCTTCATGATATAACTTTACAAGGATCATGTCAAATAGAAAGAAAAGATATGAAACAGAGAAGGATCACATTTTTGACTTCAGACAGTTAATTAAGAGTTGAATATGAATTATGATAATACAACATATAAAATTTCCCTCATAAATATATCACCTCTTAGCAATTAACTATATCCAGAAATGAAATTTTGATAAAATATTGCAATAATCAATATCTGAATCAGATATGATAACATTGATTAATTTTGTTTTTTAGTAGCATCATCATAACTTGGAGGTGGCTGACTAAAACCATTCTGTTGTTGTGGTAAATAAGCATTATGGGGATTTGAAGGATTATAATAAGCGCTCGCTGCAGCCTCCCTCTCTTTAGCATTATTACCTACAATATATAAAAAGAGAATTATTCAAGCTCACTATATCAAGAACTGATTATGAAAGTAAAACCACCTCAATATAATACTAAATGCCTGTTAGAACATAAAATATACATTTACTCATGCTATCCCAGTGATGTCCATTGTGTTTGCTTGTCATTTTCAATTTTGTTAATACACTCAAAACTGACAAAAATAAAGAGAGAAAACTTGCTTCTCAAATTACCTGTGGCATTGCCAGCAGCATATGGCGGAGGATAAACAGCTGCATTAGGATCTACACCAGGATAAGGTGGCGGTGCATCATAAGTATAAACATACTCAGCTGTTAAACAATTGAAAAAAAAATTTCATCATGAAATTTTAGGATCACATGATTCAGGTTTCATTCATAAAAAATCAATTCCATTTGATCAATTTGTGAAAAGGAAATCTCAAATTATTAGGTGTTCTTTGAAGTATGTTTCATTATATTTTAGGCAAAAGCTCATCTCATTCTGCTATGAAAGCCATATTAGGATGATAGACTGCATAGCAATGGAGGCTGAACCTCTAATATAAGTTACTTGTTCACAAAGTATTAACATGAAATCTATAACCAAAATTTTGTGCCTTTTATGTAGCTGTTAAAAATATACCTGGTGGAGCTGTAGGGAATGTTTGGTAAGGAACCCAATCATAATATTGTGTATGTGGTGCCTCATAAGCTGGTGGTGGTGCCTGGTATATTGGTCCTGTGGGAGGTGAATAAGGTGGTGGCTGAGCTGGTCGATTTCTAGATGCTGAAAACAAAATGTTACATTAGAAAGGATGATATGCATAATCAAAGTGTTGCGTATAAGTATCCATGAAATAATTAAAAGTTAAATTCTGACTAACTTCAATTTCTAATAGAAGAAATATGGCAATTTCATTTTTCACCTTTCCAGCTGACCAAGTTAAGCTACTGATTCACAGGAAGAAAATCAGCTATTCAGTTCATTAAAGCAATTAATTAAAGTACTTGTCTCTTTAAAACATACCGGTAATCACGTAGCTTCTCGAATCATTTTCTATAACATGTCATTTTTAAAATTTAATATCTACCTAGTTTAGCAGCTGTCAACATACACTGACCAAATTCAATAGCTCCACCATGATTAAAATGCATCTTAAAATTAGCTTCACCATTCCAGTTGCCTGTAATATGTTATCATATGCCATAAATTAGTATAAAAACTTTGAACTCCACTGAAACATTTGCAATACAGTGAATACTGGAACTTTTAGACAGTCCACATCTACCATTTTTTCCCTAGAACAGTTTCTTTTAAGAAAATAAATAAAAAAAACAATTCACCTCCTTGCTCTGCAATAATTCTTCCTTTGATGTAATTAGCTCCAAATATTGGTTGTTCTAACTCCACTTCACGTAAATTCAGGAATGGAAAACTAAATGATTGTAAAGCATCTTTCCCTTCTGTACTGGTAAATATCATCTACAATGGTTATTCATCAATATTTGACCTCAATTTCCAATACAAATGGATGGAAACAATGTCCTTTGGAGAATTTAGTGATAGGTTTTTAAGATCTTCATGGTATGCAAACAAAACTTCCATTCACTTACATTAAAATTCTATTTTTTCACCAGTCAAATTAACCTCTTGACCTAACTTGATGACATTTGCTTTTAAACTGTTCAAATTTCTACCCTCTCCAGTGCTGGTATTTTGTGACCTAGCGTTTATCAGGTTAGATCAAAAGGTTCAAGAGGGCTGTCATTACATCTGAAAGGGCTATATCAAAAATAAAAGCTATAAAAATGGGAACGTCTAATTCTAATTAGATTTTTTCGTGAATGTGAAATACCATACCTAGTACCATAATAAAACTTACTCTGTGAGTGGTAAGATAGATTCTACCTTTCTTCTTGCCTTTAAAATGAGGTATGTTTGGACCTTCAAATGTCATCTCAATAGCATTGTAGAAAATTAGAATCCTGCAGAAAAAATTAATGACATCATGTAATCAACATTCATTCAATTCAATGTAGAACTTAAATGACACATTTACCAATCATCATCTTAATAATCTTAACAAAACAGAACAGAAGTTGTTTGGAAGTTTTCATTTCATAGTGAATTATGGTTCTGTAGTAGATCTACAAGTAGATTGTAAAATAATGATGATGCATATAAATTCATTACCACTACTTTAAGGGATTGATTGTAAGGAGCCTTAAGATGTTTTCTTAATATTATTATTGTTATAGCAGCATCAATTAATTCAATAGTAAATTGATACTATCAGTGTCACCAATACAAATAAAATTTTCAGAAAACATCTTTACTTTTCTTTAAGAATTGAACTTAAAGGAATGATAACTTAACAAATAATCTTTTCTAAGCTAGTCAGTTGGATTTCCTACTACGTCTACCCATCCATACTACACTTACACCTTACTGATACAGACTAAACAGATGTTACCTTTCCCCTGCATATATTACAACCCCATTATTTTGGGCATGAGCTGTGTTTAGGGACATCTTTTATTCTTAAGATACAGCACTATAAGATTTAAGATTATAAATTTCGCAATTTCTGGAACAATTTCCTCAAAACATCAACAAAAAATGACGTCATTTGAAATACAGAGTGACATGTAATATCTGGAAATGGATTATTTAAGCGTGTTATTTCGTCCCTGATCAATTTCGTACATAGCATAATTTTTTCTGAACTTATCTAATCAAATTCGCCCCAATGAGCTAAAAGGACAGCGGTTATTGGAAAATAAGAAATCTCATGCTCAGAGTCTGATGTGCTGTGTTTTCTTGATTTTGGTCCCTCAAAAATATAATGTCAAAGGGCAGCATTTCACCCGACACAAATGTGGCTGTAGACGAAATCCGCCGAGAAAAAAATGGCTTATTAGGACCTTAGACCTATTTCGTGTATTATCTTCCAGACATTAAAAATTGCATCACAAACTGTATGCCAACCTAAGATACATTGGGTCCACACCGAATCCCCCATCACTCGAGAATATTGCGAACGAATTGTTTATACTTGACCATAATAGGCTAAATTGCTGTGCCCTAGACTTCGTTCTTTAGTCTAGATGTGATTTTTAGCACAGCGCCACGAAAAGAGATCACAAAGATAGATCGTTAAATAGTAAGTTTATTCATTTGACCATAAAGCAAAACGCCTAAATTCACTAACATAATATACAATGCATCATTTACGATGTTATATAGTTTTAAAAGACGCATATCATTTTAAGTCGTGAACAATATAAAGAGCTATAATATAGGCCTATTTCCAACCCCCAAGGTACTATTTTTCTTTTTTTTATAAAGAACTTAAAAAAAAACCACAACTTTGGATTTTTATAGATTTACTGACATTTATTGCAAAATACCTCAAAGAAATTTAAACTTTTTTGAAGATAACTTGTGTCTGCAGTTAAAGGCTAAAGCTATTATTCATGCCATAGTTTGCTCAAACTGTGGCGGCGTCAGCATTCTGAGACTGGGGGTACAAATAGGGGGCAGATTGACTCAATGGGGTGACAATTGCTGAGGCTGAATTCACATTTTGGCTACTCTGTGTTGGTGTCATAGTCGCAAGCCTCTCACAGAGATTCTTACAAGGAAAAATGAATTGATTTTGTGCATTCTGACACATATTTTGGAGAAGAAAGGTAGACATTTAGATTTGTTGAAAATAAAGTGGGGTTCTCTTTCAACTTTCATAGGGGGGCAAATGTCCCCCCCTGTACTCACACTGGCGCCGCCAATGCTTAAAGATGAGTTCCCTTATTTTTATTTATGAAAATGAAAATGCTAATACTTATACGAAAGAAAGTAGAGGTGTTCTAATGACTTGGAAAAATACCAGTTTGTCTCAGATGTCCATAATTAATTCATAATTAGATTAATTAAAAGAGAATTATCATCAGAATTCCAATGAGTGACCGATCAAGAAAGGTCAAAAAGTCTTTTTTTCGTTTATCCAGACTGTACATACAATAAGAACATAATGACATGATTAAGAATATATGATAATTCATTAAAAACACCGATTTATCAAATAGTTCGCTTAATTTGACGCTAAAAAATAAGGAAACCCATCTTTAACACAATCATGGATATTATAATACAATCCTATTTATGCTCGTGGCTTAAATATTGGACCAATGACGTTGGACCATGTAATAGATAAAACAATTTATGCCTATTTATACGATCAAAGGCCTTAATCGATAAATCGATAGATGCACAGTAGCGTATACTCCACCTTTTGACTTACAAATACTTTTGCAACACAAAGTTGGGAATAAACATGTTTATTTGTTGCCGAATAACCCCTCCTGAACTCAAGGATCTTGCTTAAAACATCCTGCAATGAAATGCCCTTATGCATTAAGTAATATATATCAAGGATAAGGAGGAGTTGGGTTAAAGTAGATAAATAAATCTCAATAGGAACTTTGTTTATGCCACTTTGTTAAATATAGGAGCCTTTTGTTTCATACATTAATAAATAGACATCGCAGAATTGACTTTTGGGGGATGACAATTCTAAAATGTTTGAAGAGAATTTTTAGTTTTCAATTAGTTAGATAACAGTAAACAAATAGTTTGATTAAATCAATAATTAGCAATTCTGGATTAGTTGTTAAAGGTATTAAATTCAAGCCATATAGAGTTACTTCAGACGAGAATGTATTTTCATCTGATGTGTATTTTCATCTGATGTGTTACGAACAACAGATAAACATGAGGGGGAAATAAGGTTAACAATTATTTCAAATATTGACATTAAGAATATTTTTTTTGTATCACAAAAGATTGTAAATTCATACTCATACCCCACCGATGACTTCTACGATTGCCAGCAGATGCAATCAATTGCTCATCTTCTGTTTTCTAGCAAATTTGTACCTAATCATTGAACTGAGTGGATGGCATCTGCGACATCCTAGTAGACTTGAACCCACCTTTAAGGTTTTAAACCAGCCCGACTGGAGATTCACAATTGCGCTAAAAGAGGTGTTGCCAAGTCGTAAAATAGATGGAAGATGCTAAGTGCATTTCAAAAGAACAAGAAAATTTACTAGCATCATCCCTGCTATCAAACCCTTTTCTGTATCACATTTTCTCCGAAATTGTGTTTAGTACTTAAAAGATTTTACATCATACTGAATTTATGCGTTATATTTCTGTTTTATATTTGGGTGTGGAATAGCAAAAGTTTTCATGTCTGTAATTGTATCTTAAAGATTAAATTTTGTTATTTTAGATACTTTTAATTGGGTTAGCAATGAATGTATACACCACTTCTACCACCACGGGTATATCTTTATTTAAATAAATAAACCTAAATTGTAAATATTATTATGACTTTTTAAGATTTCTAGTCCAATAGGTGCCAAGTTAAAGATAAAAATAGCCAAGACAGTAAATGAAAATAACAGACGCGTTAATTACGCCTTCAGTTCAAGTCTATTAGTATTATTATTGATGACAGGCAATAGAAACTTCCAAAGGAATAGCAGGAAATACCAAATACCTGTTATATATAATTGTACACCTTTCCTCGCTGACTGAAGCTGTACTACATTAACATTGAGAGAGAAATACGATATTAACAGGTATGTTATTTACTCAATTCTCTATACAATTCTAAAATTATACCTTGTTTAAGGCTTAGTAATTGTCGATTATTTTCAAGATTATGCCACGCACAAAGATTCTGCGATCGATGTCATTAAAATACAACATCACAGTTGACCAAACAATTGGTTCTATAGTGCACCTTGAAGCACTGGAAGTCGTTTATTATTCGGTGCCGTTGCCAATATCGACATTTGACTCTGATTGTTACTGCTGCAGCCTCATTCTTAATGGCATAGTTCTCATTATTTCGAAATTTCTGTTGACATCATCATGATTTTATTTTCTTTTTGAAGTATATTAGATATTTATGAACAAATACGTATATTATACACTCTCTCGAGGTATCAAATTATTTGCCGTGGGCACAATATATAGATGTGTTATTAACCTAAACTCGCCACATTTTTCGGATGGATTTAGTTCAATTTAGGGTATATATAGTATAAAGGTTTATTTTCATTTCGGTTTAGGTGGTATTTAATGCGTTGTTATGGATATTTATAAATTTTGAGGATCCAGTCTAGAGAAGAATACTAAAACTGTCATTTTTTGCATCTTTAACAGTCGCTAATCCTTCCGAAGATTGAGGAATGTCTTGAGTCAGAAAAACTTACCATTTATTCCTTTGATGACAATTATTAAATTGTTCACGTTTCACCTTTAGTTTTTTTTAAAGATACAAATCATATTTTCATCGATTGCTGTATGATGGCTTGTTTTTGGTGGAATGTTATGTATTTTAAGTTGTATTATAACATTTATATTGAAATTTCATGACTATAATCTTCAGATATCTAAAATTAAACCTTTAAATATATATATAAAAACCATGTGTACTAAGTAGAATTCCACGAGTCTACTTCTGCCTCCGAATTGAAATTTTAAACGGGAGATCTTGACAGTATGTACACGATTTTGGGAACACAAAGGCATTTTCAATTAGCCACATTCCAGCTCAATAATCTTGTCTGAAAAAAAAATTGCTGGCCAGAAGCTCTAATGAATGATGTTAGGCCTATACATGAGAAGAAACCAACCTTTAACCCAACCTAACACAATCTAAATCGAAAGAGAGAAACATGTGAGTGTAAGGGATAGCTACATACTGTAGCAGATCTCATTTCAATGCGAGATGATTCCCTACCTAACACCTCACTAAAAGACTACAGAAAGGAAGCTATATTGGATGGACAAACTCTGAACTCCATGCAATATAGTCTGTGATAGACTCGATCCAATTGAATCTTCTCATAATTGACTCCTCTCTCCCTTTTTTTTTTTTCGTTTTCTTTTTCTTTTTATAACTTTTTAGAACCTAGTCATACGCTCTCATCTTTTATTTTATATATTTTTCATTATAGATTACCGGTACTGTTTTTATGTTCAAAACTAAATACCAACTCTGTTAACTCCACCCTAGTTTATATCTAGCAGATCTCTTTAGGTTTTAGGAACTTCTTCACTCAATCACTCTTAATACTAATTAATAGCTAAGATATGTTCAGTAATTAGACCTACTCTATTACCCTTACTCAAGCTCAACCCCATGAATGCCCAATATCAGTAAGAACACCATATCTCCAGCAAGTATCAGTCAAGCTCAACTTTCGTTCTGTAAGGCCTAATCTTCGACCCTGCCGATGGATTCCGATACTCTTTCCATACTTTGGGCAGTCCTCATCCAAACCAACATCACCTCAAAACAAGAGACATTAGCTAATTCACTTCACTCATCAATGTTGATGGCAGGAGAAATGGGGTAGCTATCCTTGTACCAACACACCCTCACACACATATACACATCTGCTCTCATCTCAAGACCCAGAGAGAAAGATATCACTTCCATCTACCGGTCACCAAAGTAACAGGGATATGCACCTGTAGAATCGCAAATCGCTGTCTAATCACCCCCCCCCCCCCATTTACAATACATGCTAGAAATATATCTCTAGAACCCAGCCTACTCAAATACAGGCCTTTCTATAGGAATTTTTCAATTGGTTCAAGCATCAAAGTATTCCCACAAGCGCTTGACTAGAGAAACGGAGCCCCTAAGGCGCAATTGTAAACATATTTATTTATTATTGCGCTTAAGGGGCTCCGTATAGGGATCTGAAACAATGAGAAAGCATGTAAGTACATCGTCAAAGTCAACGAAAGTTTATATACATACAATACAATAATCGGTTAATAATTATTGTCCCATCTGACATCAATAAATTTTTCAATAACTGAGGAAAATATTAGTAACAATGGTTACATACCTTATAACAGTGCAAGTCTCTACCAGCATAACAAGTTCTGCATTAAATAATTGGCGCTTTGGTCGCATACAGTAACTTTTCTTGACACAAGCTGCGATTTCTAACAATTGAGTAAAGGTGTGTCGAGGGTTCGTTATATTACTCGTTGTTTTCTTTAATGCTATAACACTACAGAAACTAATTCTTAAAGGGAGACAAATCGAACACGCCTTATCTGGAAACGTCTTCACTGACAATAATTCATCCACTAATCAAGATCTGGAGTTGAATCTCTATCGTACAGTGGTGTAAGCTATTTTCGTGCATATAAGGATTCAACACCGAATTTTGTCAGATTTAAAAAACGGAAATTTTATTTCTTATGTCTTAGAAGTTTCCTCAGATATTCTATAAAATAATTGAAATTGGTTTGTTTCGATTTACTTTATGGACACTTTGACTTCGTCAACTCGACAGCGGCGGCATGATGCGTCACCTATGTCCGTGTACAATGTTTGATCTATGAATAAGTCGAGAAAACCCCGTTGTATGGCTATCCAGTATAAGGTTTTATGAAAATAACTCTCTGATAGAAGCACTGGCCTAGGTCACAAGTATAGACTGTGGATTTCAGCATTGGAATAAATACATAAATTTGATAGAAATTACCTACTTTACAAGATAAACAAATAATTCAGAATTGCAAAGCGATGTGGAATAACTTTTCTTAGTATATATCTCTGATAATATTTCATAATAACTAATGACAATTCCTTCAAAGATAAATGATTTAAGAAGAAAAAATTTACTGACAAAATTAGATAAGTAGCCTAAAACGTAAGAGTGATTTATTACTTAAAGTCATTGAAACTAAAAAGAATATTGCCCACATTGTGATCCATAGAATTCTTTTCTTATCATTGACTTAAACAATGTTTATACCATAGTCAGGGTGTGTTATATTTTTTAAAGGTTGGATGGGAATGGGATGGGGAATATTGACCCTTTTGTACAGAGATATCGTTTGTGCATAGCCGGCTCCTATATAACAACATTTAATCCACCAATAAAAAATTGATTGAAGTAAATTTGGGTATTGGGCTTTAATCGAACAATATGTGAAATATTTTAAAACATATTTGCAACCTCTCCTTCTCCTCTGCCAAGTATTTATTTGTTTTCTTTAACCATTGTGTATTTACTGAAAGTCGAATGTAAACGCCATATTAATTCTTATTCTCGATGTATATACCATTTGTAACATATCGGTGTAATGTAAATATTTAAAAATATGTAAACTATGATTAATGTTGTTATGTTTACAGTTTGTAATAAATATAAGATAATTATTTTGTCGAGCCACTGTGAACCAGCCAAAGATTGCTATCTTATCCCGAGTATTACAAAATATAATCTTCAATATTTCTTCCATGTTACTGTGAATTATTTTTATAAAGCATATTATTTTGTCTAAGTATTACACAAGTGATAATTATAGTATGTACGACCTTACCTTGTTCCAATTCTTGCCATCTAACGTCATATCATATTTCATTCTTAAGTCGGTCAAATTGATTTAGAAAATTTTTTGCTTTGGAAGCTCTCAAATCTGAGAGAATCAAGAAAGCTCCACCGAGTCCAATAGCCTCTTACCATTATTTGGCACTGTTCCTGGAATTGTCATACTTATTGTTCTGAAGAGACTAAGTAGTCAGACTAATTTCTCTGTAATAGTAATGTCAAGTGATTGAGAAATCCTTCATAGAAATAATTTTTCACTTAATTAAGCCAATGCTAATTAGAGTGCGCAAGTGGGTAAGGTTCGAAATAACCATTATCAATAACCTTTCAGAAATGGAGGGAGAGGCGGAGAAACCACCTGAACACAGGGAAACAGCAGTTTCACCATCAAGTCCACCAACATCATCACCTTTCAGTCCACTACCTCAACTATCACAACTACAGCCCGATTGGAACGTCCATTATGTTGATAAAGAAATGGTTGCACTTCAAAAAAAGAAATTGAAATTACAGATCGAGAATTTGAAATTACAGAATCGTAAATTAGAAATGGAGATTTATTCTTTACAGTTGAAAGAGGGGTAAATGTTGGGAAGGAACGGGTAACATAACGACGGGCAATGTAGTGTTTTAATATTAGAATATTGTTTCATATTCTGTCTGTAATTTGTAATATAATGTTGTATAATATACCGTAGTTAATTTCAGTTAATTGATATTGGTGGAGTACTCCGACAGCTGTGTATGAGAAACTGAGAGATGTCCCCTTGAGACGTGCATCTGTTGGAGCCCCAAGTAGCTAACGGGTTTCAGATGGCCTGATTTGAATTTTGAGCATTTAGAGGGCTTAATTGTCACTTCAAAATAAGAACTTTCACGGGCCTTTGGGGCGTCATGGCCAAAAATATCCCATAAATACGCCACTGTCAGCAAATTTCTTGGCCTTTATAGGCTATTATTTTCGGAAGAGAAAGGTGTTGACGTTAGATAAAACCAAACGTCATACTGAAAAAGCACTATGCGGCAGATTCAGCTTTTGGGCATCTACCGAATGTCTGCTTTAAGATAACTGCCTAGAATTGCCGAATATAACAAAACATTTTCGACGATGATACGTCATTTCAGTACTGTTCTTTTTACTGATATTCAAATTCACATAAAAATGTAATCGGTCATAGCGATGCAAGTAGCGCCGGATGAATAAATGTCCAGTTGCAGTTAATAGCAGTTTGGTGGCGTAAGATACATTATTTGAGGGGCCGTGCAGGGGCCACAACATTTTACACTATGTAAATTGATGAAAATGTTGAAAGTGGGTGGTGGAGGGGGCAAATCCGAGCCAGCCTCCCCTACCCGTAGAAACGCCACAGTAGCATTTGTTTTTTTTCGGATGAAATATCAAAGAACACATCATAGACTGATGATCCTAATTTTATATCAATTCTTCATTTAAAATATGGAATATGAAACAAAAACATAAATTTACAACACCACAAAGTTGAGTTGGAATTACATTGAAAACAGTACAGATACCTCTTTCAATGGAAAATTAATGTTACTAATTGACAGGCATAGTTCATAAACATTAAACATGATAGGATCATATGTATAAAAATATGACTAGATTGCACTGATGAAGCAGGGAGGGTTTATCACAATTGTAAAAACATCATATCTAATATGACAAACTAATTAATGCCTAGCAAGATACGCCCACTTCTCTGATACATTTTCAGTATATCTAGGACAGTCACCGATCTGCGTCAAATCGTTCCATTTGTTGATTTAAACAAACACATGTTATTAATCATGGGCAATAACTCAAATTCCGTTGATCGAAAAATCGTCAAATTCAAACTTGACTAAAGTCTCATTGTAATAGGTGATCACATCAAATTTCTCTAGTCAAGATTTTAATTTCTCTATAGTGTTCACAAACAATTAAGTCAAATGCAATAATTCAAAAACCGTTCATCGAAAGATCGTCTCCTTTGAACTTAACCATGTGATCATCATTATAAATGATCACATCAATTTTCATTTAAATCGGATGAAAACTGTAGTCCCTATTGTGTTCACAAACAAATTTTTACGCTTTTTGCCTAAGTCAAGTGCAATAACTAAAACAAAGATCATTGAAAGATCGCCAATTTCGAAATTTGTCCAAGATCTCATCATTATAAATGATCACTCCAAATTTCATTTAAATCGGATGAAAACTTTAGTCTCCAATGTGCTCACATTTTGACGCGTTTGTCAAGGACATTTACTAAAAAATAAAGAAAGAACGTCAAAGTCGGGGAAACGACAATATACGACCACATTATAATGTGGGCGTATAAAAATAACACAAAATTACCATGCATGTAATTGAGATCAAGTGGTTTTTGACATTTTCAGATTAATAACATGATTTTGAAATAACATAATTATCAAACTATGAAATAGAGTTATTTTGCTGAAATATCCAACAAGTGAAAACTATGAAGTGCACAATAATCATTTAATACAAACATAAATATTTCATTGAATACTATTACACACACAGCACTGCTCTTTTGTGCATATCTATCATCAAAAAAACACACACAACATGATGGGTTGCTATAATAAAATATCAAATATTAAGTATTTGTTCAGTGTAAAATATTTTATATGCTGTGATGTATTAGAAATGTTATAACAATCCATATATTAATATTTCTAGTGATTACTTACAAAAATAACACAGTTTAAAAATTGTTTTAAAAACATAAATATTGTGAATATTTAAAACATTATTTACAGTAAGAACAGGTAATGCCAACAATTCTATATATATATATATTGAATATATATATATTACATGGCTTCAACCACTTATCATTGGAATGTGAAACGATGCTTAGGCCACACCAATTTTAATCTTGTTTTATGGATTTTCCTACTTTGATTATCCAGAAATCAGTCCTGGCCTTCGTAAGGTTTTTTTTTTTCTCTCCTGCCTTTCACACAAATTTTGGTGTTTTTTGTTTCCTTTTTTCTCCTGCATTTACAAATTTTAAGAAAATAAATTGGTCTGGCATTACCAGCAATAAAAATTATATAGAAGCAAATTTGGCAATCCCTTCAGTTCTTTTTTGCAGATCTTATGTACTTCTCTGGTGCTTAAAATAAATATACAACATTAACACAAAACATGATAAAGAAAAACAAATAAGTGACACAAAGACAATCAATATCACAATATCCATAACAACCGGTATTATACAATAATATAATTACTATCCTTAAAATGCAATTAATATAAGATTTTGATTTAAATAGCTAGTAAAATGATCATTGCAGGTATCTATCAATCTGTACTATGCTTTTCAGGACTATGTAAAGCCACATTTTACCACAACAGTTTAAGTATGTTTTCAGTTTATTGCAACACTTCATAAGACTCATTCAATTTTCTTTCACATTATAATACTATTGTTGTCATAACATTATCAAAAATTAGTGTTATGAAAATGAAATAATATCAAGAGGAAATCAAGCAAGAAAGTTGGACAAAAGGCTTTTTTGGTAGTAAACAATATCATTTGGCTAACCTTTATCATTGCCCTTTACAGATTGATACACAATTCTTCAAATGTTAAAAACATCAACCTTTTGAGACTGCTCATTGTAAAATCGTATAATATCTACATATAAGCTAAAAACTATTCAGTTTCTTTATACGGTGGTAAAGGTCCAATGATATCATCATATTTAGGTGGTAATACCATGACAACTGCCTGGTGTTCAGTGGATTGTTGATATTGGTGAATGTTATCGTCATGAAGAGTATTACTGGTAACTACAGTATCATATGATGGTGGGGGGTCACTTATACCAGCATTTGGTATCTGATCAGTTGATCTGGTGTAAACAACTGAAAATAATGTCAATCAAAACTATCAAAAAATTAGTACACAATATGTAATGAAGAGAAATAAATGATACTAGACACAGAATAAAAGACAAGAAACCTCATCTGTGAAACAATAAAGTATATTCAACAGAGCTTCTCTGTATACAAAACTCATAGAATAAATTTGCGATTGTTGTTCTGTACAACAGAAATTTCAAAATGTAAAGAAAGCTTGCCAGGCAAGGTAACATACGCCCACTGGCAGCTGTCAGAAATGATAAAACAGTCTTTAGTGACTAAAGTACGAATTTTCTCATATTAAAGTAAATTTTATAAGTTTGAATTCAATGATATATTTACTGCCAGTTATTTATGCTGAGTAATTCCACAAATTTTTTTTTTTTATAAAAATCAATATCAATAACCCAAATTCATCAAATCATTAAATCAAATAAATAGTCTCTATTGTGTTCTAGAACAAATTTTGAAGCATTTTATCTAGGTCAAGGGCTATAACTCAAAAAGTGTTCATTGAAAAATCATCTAGCTCAAACTTGTCCAAGATCTCATCAATATAAATGATCACACCAAATTTTATTAAAGTCTGTTGAAAACTGTAGTCTCTATTGTGTTCACAAACAAATTTTGACACGTTTTTCATAAGTCAAAGGCAATTACTCAAAAACCTTTCATCGAAAGATCGTCAAGTTCAAACTTGATCAGGATCTCATCAGTATAAATGATCACACCAAATTTCATTTAAATCAGTTGAAAACTGTAGTCTCTATTGTGTTCACAAGAAATAAACCGACCAACAGATAGAAAGCTTTATGTAAGCTCAACTGTACCCTTCAATTGGCTAAATCATTTTCAATACGTTTGGGGGGAGTCTTTACAACCTGCTAATCTTAAATGAGAAATTAAAATAATCTAAAATTAAGAATATTAAATATTGATTACCTGAACATGTATGAAAACATGCACCTTGCTGATGTGGAAATGGTGCTTCGTCATCATTTCTAGATTTTCTAGATATACATAGTTTACACATTTTACCTAGTATTATAGTAGCCATAATAATAATACCACCACACACTGTGAAAAAAACCCAAGAAACAATCTATTAATTCAATACTACCAAAACTTGAATACAATGACAATGAAATGTTTTTGTAAATATTATTCATAAAGAGCAACAAGTTCAAATAATTTGACTTATTTAAGCGTTGCTCAGAATTAGTGTGACTGAATATAATGAAGTTCTCCAATACAGTGACCTGCACATAACTGATCAAATTGTTACAATATATGTAGGCTAAATCACTTACCTATTCCCATAACACACAGCATTATAGCTACAGAGTTCTTTTCATGAACAGCATCAGCTATAAATATGGAACCCAAAAATAATAAGATCAGTCCTATAAATGCTGTGGTAATAAATCCTAACATCATTTGACGCCATAGCCTACAACCACCTTGTTTAGAACATTTCATAGATAAACATGGTCGCTGACAATCAACATAGTTTCTATACTGTGGTCTACGTCTGTTAGGAGCAGGCATTGGCTCAGTTGAAATGCAATCTTCACAATTCTGTCTCTCCATCTTTGGAGTTTGCTACAAGAGTGTCTGTAAAAGATGATAAAAGATATATTTATTTATTTATTATATAGTAGTCTTCATTGATCATTAAAGTATCAAATATTAAAAGTATCATTAAATAGGATCTAATAATTACTTGCTGATGTTACAAATGTTTGGTTCATTTTTTTACTTACTCAAACCAATTATTTCCATTTTATTTCTTTTAAAGTATAAAAATTAGTTAGCTTAAAGGTTACATGTAACATGAAGCCATTTGAACATCACAATAATATCAACCCAATCACCAATGACAATGATATTGGGAGTTAATTACATTTCACTGATTTTTCATTTTATCTTTTTCTCAGTCCTCAAATAAACTCCCTACCAGAAATGATCCATATAAGAATCTCTTCTGTAAAATCTAAATTTCAATAGGTTAATAATTGATTTCTTAATTGCTTGGCATTTGCATTTCATCGACCCACAGACCAATACTCTCAATAGTTTTTTAAAGTTGAAAGTTCAATTCATACACAGTGATTTGAAAAAATATTAGTCACGTAACCTAATTTCATGCATCTCCAAAAATGATGAACAATTTACATGTGTGACCTAGAGGGCCCTCCGCATTTGCATGTTTTGATAAACATAAGTTATCTCTATAACATCAACATGCAGAATTTTTCATATCGTTTCAGAATAGTGTCAAATTTATTATCTACTTCTGGCATACATACAAAATGGCGAATTTCAATTATATTGTCACTATTTTTATTGGCCAAATTTCCTTATAATCCCCAGCTGTAATCGGAATTCCAAGTGTGGTCTGCTAGAATATAATATTCCAGGGAACAAGTCACATGACAAACTAGAAGATTCCATGACAGCAGAAAAATTCTATGGAACTGGAACACAATGTAGGCCACAATCATATGTTGTTAAGCAATGAATGTTAGCAATAAATTACTATTATGTTTTATTTATCTAATTTTGTCAGTATTTATTTTTTTTCAAATCATTGCTCTTCAAAGGAATTGTGATTAGTAATAATGAATAGATTACAAAGATAAATACTAAGAAATGATAATTCTCCACTGAGAATCTCTGGGTTTTTCTTTACTTATTTATAGATGTAACATTGTACAAAATAGGCGACGCATTTTGCAGCAATGGTCAAATTAGATACTCATCAAAGTGAGCAATTCATAGAGAAAATCGAAACAAACCAATTTTGAATTTGATTACTTTATAGAATATCTAAAGAAACATTTGATCTAATAAGGCACAAAAAAAAAATCTGTTTTTCAATTATGACTAAAATTGGTGTTGAATCCTTGTATGCTCTAATATAGGTTACACCACTGTATACGCATTTTAGTAATATAATAAGGACTAGGTTATTTCCAAAGAAAGGCCAAAACCTAATTTTTATTTGGCTTACAGAAGTGTTGTTGAGTGTATCAGTAATGATTGAAATTAAATGAACATGCACCTCACCTGCAACTGCAAGTGCCAGGCAATGCCCTCTAAGTAACTCCTGATTTACATCCCTAACGCAGCCTACCCTAGTTGTTAGCTTTGATGGCTCTGCAATACTAATAGTTTAATCAAATATAATTTTATCATTGATCTATTTCATGAATCCATCACCATCCATTTTTAGTCATTCGAGATGCATTATTCAGAGACTGTTCTTGTGACCTTGGCCTTGTTTATCAACGGTCTGAGATTTGTCCATTAATAAACTTCAGCGAATTGTCCCACACTAGTTTTAAATATAATTTTGCAATTTAAGTGGAAAAGAAGATCGTGCTTATAATACTAGCAATTCATCATATCAATAATACAGAAACTGTTAGTCGGGCAATACAGTCGAATACCCAATCGTGTTACGTGTAATTATAAGATTTGGAAATACAACGTCAATTCGACCAATCTATACAACGTAACGAGTAATCATCTTCATTTGGCATAGTACGTAGTCAAACCACATAGAGGCCATAAAAAAAAATTACTTTGGTTGGTTGGTAGATGACAAGTTAACGTTCGCTTCCAGCGAATGCTGGTATCGCAAACTAGGTAGTTGTTGGTAGTCGTAGTAGTTGGTAGTTGGATTGGAAAAAGACTAGAGCAAAGCCTATATAATATGTAGGGCTTTGGACTAGAGGACTAACTGACGTCAATTTGCTTTAGCATCATTAGGGCCATAAAACTGTAATCATTATAGTTCCGCCCCCCTCGCAGCCCCGAAGGCTAGTTTTTCGGGCAAGGCATTAAAAAATTTTTTTTTTCAGATCGGCCCGATTTTATTTTATTTTTTGTGGAATTTAAAAATGAAATCATATCTTTGCCCGAATATCCTATACTATAACTATATTTTTTTTAAATTGATAGCCCGATTGTATTCTCCTATAATAATATTTCATAATTCATATTATTTAAGGATCGAAATCACTACCCGAATGTCATTCGTATGATTATATTTTACATATTTCAAAAATTGAAATCGCAGCCCGAAAGTAGAGTTTAGAACTTTTTTTTACACAACCAAAAAAAGGCAATTCGGGCACAGATTTCATTAAGTTAGAAATTCGTGCAACCTCAGATATCTCGCCCCCCTGGGACGTAAACCTGGCTCCGCCACTGGTTAAAAAAACGTAGGTCTATCATAAGCCGCGTTTACTTTGCCATAAAAATTGGCACGCTTGAAATGAACCGTACTCGGTCCAGATTGCCGGTGCAGTTACACTGACCTTAACACTGAACACTGTAGGCCTACTGTTTTCACTGGACCAGAATGGTAAGTCATCAAGTATACACCTGCTATCCATTCAGTGGAGGCGAAAAGAGCCGCGAACATTCAAAATGTCGCCAACCACAAACAAGACGATGATTTTGAAGTCGTGTTTAATTTTGTCACGATCACAGCGCAAACGATTCTTTAAAATCTCTAATTCAAATAAAAAGGGTTTCGCATGCCTATTTTTGACTAATTAATTGTCTAGATTTGGAATTTGATGTCTTAAATTGCATTTTCTTTCGGATTTTGTGAGATAATAGATTTTCATGCGGAAGGATAATTTCAAAAATAGTCGTTTTGTGTGCATTGACGGTCATGCAAGCTGATGTTGATGAAATGGAGTGGTCTATTTTCAGTTCAAGATTTTCATGGTCATGATATATTGCATTTTTGTCCAGAAACTAAGCATTGGCCAGGATTTCATGTGACACATTGGAAAGTTTTCAACGAGATTTCTGGAAAAAGTTATAAAAGGTTGAATTTCGTGATTTAACATGGAAACAGATGACAAATGAATTCGCGGATTGTGTCCTGTCCATAGAGTTATATAACAAGACGAATTCTACATGAGACAGGAACGGACAGGGGCAGAGCGTAGGCCTAAACAGACGACGTTCGAAGCGCGTTTTTTGTTTTGTTGCATAAAACCTATTTTAATTCGATGAGGTAGGTTTATGTCTATTTATGACCGATTAACTCTTCTAAACGGTGACCTATACTTTTCTGGTTGGCTAAAACCAAACACCATTATTTTAAGGCAAGTTTGTCAATAACGTCCTTTTGACCTCATATAAAATGGCCACCGTCCTCCAGTATCGGCACAACGTCACGTGACAAGTGTGGACTGTAGTTCTATTTATAACTCTATGGTCCTGTCTAGTTCGTCAAATGTTAGTTATCTCCCTTGAAGACACTATCCATAGAGGTAATAATAAAGACGGGTTTTATGTAGGCCCCAGGGCAATAGTAGGATACACGCAGCGGTACACGCAGAGACCCGCTAATTTTAGTGTGCATTCTTGCGATTTGTTCGCAATTTGCCGTGGAGTGCTAAAGCAGGGAGTCGCAAGTAAACGATCTTCCGCCGACCAAACTTATCCAGATCGACAACGGCGAACACAGGTCGTCAGTTTTTGATCGGCTAGTGTTTTTGAATACGTTTTGAAACAGTAGATTTTTTCGGGACCCGACCCTCGAAGGACTGAGGCGATCTCAACAGATCTTCTCTGAAGATATACTAGGACTGTCTCTCCTCAAGTGGCGAGCTTCCGGGTCATTACATTGAAGAAATTGTAATAGGAATCCTAATTGTAATAAATTGATGTATGCAGATTCCTATTACAACCTGCCTGTTCAATGTAATGACCCAGAATAAAATATGAAATAAAATATCTTCTGAAAAGATCTGTTGCGGTCCTTCGAGAGTCGGGTCCCGAAAAAGTCTCCGACTTCGATACATTTTCAGTATGTCAAGGGCGGTCACCTATCTGTGTCAAATCATACCAAAAATCTAATTTGTGCAAGATATTGTCGATTTAAACAGACACATTATTTCATAAAATTCTGACATAAACTATCACCTCTATCGCCAACAGATTTTGATGCGTTTTTACTAAGTCAAGGGGAATAACTCAAATTCCGATGATCGAAAAATTGTCAAATTCAATCTTGAGGAAAGTGGGCGTATCTTGCTAAGCAACCACTTGTTTCATACATCAAGAGCAATAACTCAAAAACGACAGTCGAAAGATCGTCAAATTCGAACTTTGTCTAAGATCTCTTCATTATAATTGATCACACCAAATTTCATTTAAATCTGATGAAAATTGTGTTCTCTATTGTGTTTACAAACCAATTTTGAGGCGTTGGGCAATAAATCCCGCTCATAGAAAGATAGCCAAATTCAAACTTATCCAAATAGTTGGAAGAACAGCAACGATTACCGGTATGAAATATTCAGCCTTCAGTCTTACAATGCTTTTGAACTTTTTGGGACAATACTGTATAATATTGCAAATTTTTGTAAAAATCTGTCAAGAATTAGGCCTTCAAGAGTGAATACAGGCTAAAACATGTACTTGTTTTTAAGAACAAGAGCAATAACTCAAACTAAATATTTTTCGATTCTTCTGATTTTCATAGGATTCATCCTTAGTGGTTAACAAAAAACACCAAAGTTTCGTCAAAATCCATCAAGAATTTTGCCTTCTGGAGTGTTTCGAGCTAAAAATTTAACGTGTTTTCAAGAGCAAGGACATTAACTCAAAAACCGTTCATCGAAAAATCGTCAAATTAAAACTTCATTGCCATCTTATCAATCCCAGTGCTCACACCAAGTTTGATCAATATCCATCGAAAATTGTAGCGTCTATTGTGCGCACAACAAATTTTTGACGCGATCAAGGGCAATGTGTCAAAAACATTCATCGAAAAATCATCAAATTCGAACTAATTTTGACAATGAAGCGGGTTTGAACGCAGTCAAAAAATGTTTTGATAGAATACCTGATCCTAAACGACCTGATTCTGAAATTCTTCAATTACTCGTAATTTAACGGAATGATTTTTCTATTAACGGTAACATAGACTATTTTGATAATGCGTGTCAATAAGTTTTTAAGAAATTGTGAGAGCGGGGATCTCCGCAGCATTTAAAGCTTTTTCAGAAATTGAGATTTGGAATACAAACCTCGTTCTGATAAACTCTAATCAATCTTTCGGATCACAGCCGTGCAGATCTACAAGATGTAGGATCTGCGGCCATATTTTAACAACTAATTACTTTTCTAATAAACATAATTGTAAATAATTCACTATCAACGGCCAACTTGTGCCAGTATACGAATATTATTTATCAAATTTCATGCGACAAATGCACTTTTCAATACGTAGGCGAAATTAAAGGTTGCACCATTTGAAAGAGTCGTTTCTGAAGAAGACATAAACCCTAAGAGTTCCAGACTGTACAGAGAGAGCTTTAGGATGAACCAACTACAAACTATTTCACTTCTGGACTAAACATTTAGTATATGACTCTAAAATTATCCCATTTGTTGCTCCATTTAATAGTATTTCTTGCCAAGCATCCCGAAAATATAATCCCCACTATTTTTTATAACAAATTAGTTAGAGCTTATTCCAAAAACAAAAATCTACATGATATTCTTTTCCGTGGCCAACTTGATCCCATCGATGATGACGAAATTCCACATAATTAATTGAATGTTCTTATTTTGATATCTGTCTATATTTTGCTGGTATTCCTTTAATATTTCAGAATTTGTTTTGGTTCATTGTGATTATGATTTAGTTTATCCACAGCGAGCTCCTTTCAAGATTTTGTAAAAAGAAAGCTATATCCTGTTTTATTATCATCATTATAGTGTCAAATAGTAAATGCATTATCCATTTAAGTCCATGTATAATCATACATGACAACCATATATGATTTTAATACATTTTATAATAACATGAAAACACATTTTTTTTTAACCCCTGCCAGTCAATAGTAGGTAACTGGTTTCATTATATGTTTGCTAACATCCCTTGAAATGTGAAATTTGTTCAATAATATATCATTTTGACATATTTCCATCTGTCGAGGGATCTTTAACGTGCACAGCCTGTAGCACACGGGGCCTCCGAACGACTAGACTAGACTAGAAGGTATTATCTCGACTTATGCCGGAATTGAACCCTGGACCTTCAGGTTAGCGTGGAAGCGCCTAACCCACTGAGCCACCGCGGCTCCCTGGTGGATTTTGACAAAACTTGGTTTGAATGTTTGTATTCACCCAAGGATGAACCCTATTTACAAAGATGTAAAAATCTTTAGTGTGAGTTATTGCCTTTGTTCTTAAAATTGCGTTTAATTTTTAGTTTGTAAACACTCTAGAAGGTACAATTCTCGTCAGATTTTTAAATAAACTTGGTGGAATGGTTTATTATCATCCAATAAAGATGAACCCTATTTAAAGGCAGAAAAGAAAGATAGATAAAGGCTGTGAATAAAGCAGTTACAATTGTAGTAAGAAAATGTTACCCTTGAAATGATCTATATGATAGCTCATGCCAACATCCAGACTTGGCTGTCATAACAATTGTGGGCGTATTACGGTCTTTTATTTTGGGAAACAGGTCTCATCCGTACTTACAAATCGGACCCAAAAATCAGCAGGATCTTCTTCAAAATGACATAAATAGTAACGGGAAGTCAGAAATCTGACACGTTTCAGATCAACTGGACTGTTAAAGAGGTTTGACACCCACCTTGCAGAAACTTTTGTTATTCCCAAATCGTCGGTGATAATGTGAGCAACCTTCTCATGAGAGATGTCCGCCACATATGGCAATATGTCGAGTGGTAAATTAACGATCAGCCATCATCATGCAATGCACCCGGTCAGAATGATTGCAGTTGAACACCTTCCTAGACGCAGGTCATCGTCAAGGCTCTCTTTGCCATGCATGAATTTCATAGCTCACTTCTTAACAGTGGAGACCATGTTAGTATGTATCTGTATTGTTTTGATTTACTCCATATAGTAACATGTCCTGTAGACTTAGCCAGTTTTGTCCATAAATAGACAATAATTACACTTTTCTATTAGTTAAATTACGCCATTACTCGGAACTTCAGAACAAATTTCCCCATGTAAACACAAAACGTTTGGTTGTAGCTTGCAAAAGAAATCGAAATCTTAGCTATTTTCTCTTTCACGGTAGGCTTGAACCATTAAACAATGCCCATTCTCAATAGTTCAAGGGAGGGAACTGATCACAAAACGTTGTATTATGATAGGAAAAAAAACCTTGCATCCGCATCCATGAGGATATTTAATACAGTATATTTTGATATCTAATAAATCTTTTATGATTTGGTGCTTTAATGGTATTCAATCTTTACTGTCAACTCTTTAACGACGTTATGTCTACGTTATAATGACAAATGTGCTACCCATACGTAATTAATTGTAGGATGAATTCGTCACACTTCTCCATTATGCTACTTCATACTTGGAAAGAATCACACAATACGTTAGTAGTTGATTCTTTTTAGGGTTGATGTATATGTTGCACCGGTCTCCGTTCAGATGGAATCAGGACCGGTCGGACCGTTACCGTTTCGGCCCACTCATTACACTACCAACTCGGATCGTTACTGTGTCGGACCTATACCGATTCGGCCCACTATTTTTTATTTTAATCGGACCAAGTCTTAATTAACAATACTCAACCAATTATTAGGTATTAATTATCACTTTGATGTGAATTGTTCAATGAGATTAGTTAAGGGATTAGACGATTTGTATTCAACAGTTCAAAGTTAAGTATAAAGGGATTTAAAATTAATCAGAAAAGTGTTTGCCTTGCCCTTCCTCCCCGCCGATCAGATTTTAGACGCATTTAATAAACTGCGAGACAGAGCTTCCACAGACCAACTTAAAGAAATTATGGACTATGTAGACGACACCTGGATTACCAGTACTGTGTGGACCATACCATCCTGGTGCTTATTTAAGAAGACGATCCGCACCAACAATGATGTGGAGGGGTGGCATAACGCTGTCAACCAAAAGGCGAAGAAAGGAAATCTACCATTTTACCTTCTTAAAACATTGTTGTTCGGGGAAGCCAAGAAGATTCCGATACAGATGAAAATGGTTTCGGAGGGGAAATTGAAACGATATCAAAGCAAGCAGACCTGCACCACCCAAGGAAAACTTTTTAAAATATGGTCTACGTACAGTGAAGGTGAAATGGGTACCAGCCAACTATTAAAGAAGTGTGGTGCCATCTTCGCCCCAAATAATTAAACGGCCCTTTTCAGGGACATCTAAACGGCCCTTTTCAGGGCCACCAAACTCTCTCAAAAGAGTGAATGAGTCTAATATATTTTTTTGAAAATAAAGTTTAATATATATAAAACACGGTCATTATAATGGCTGCCATATGCATTGTCTTTTAACACTGTTCTGAGTCCTAGTGAGAGTTGTCCTTACCATTTTACTTTCAATTTGTTTACAAAAGTGGTCTGAGTCGGTAAGGTATTGGTCCAAATTTATAAAAAATGTGATCCGAGTCTGTCGTAAAAATTACAATCTGACAATCTCAGCTACAGTCTCCTTCTACATGGTCATTAAATTCGTGTTTGTAAACTTTTATCTTTTAATATAAACCACAAACGCGTTTCCAAATACCACAGTATAAAACAAAACGTATGTGGAACACCAGTTTATGTAAAAGGGGAGGAAGCAGCAAATAATGTTGTCCCACAAGAAATAAAGGGTGATATGAGACAGCAAACTATTGTCATGCTAACACAGACATAGAGAAAATAATCTTTTTCGATCTCCAACTGTCGAGGGATCTTTAACGTGCATAGCCTGTAGCACACGGGGCATCGCTTTATTGTCCCATCCGAACGACTAGACGCTTTTTCCATGTCAGCCCCTCTTACCTGCATCACTGCCAGGGGGAAACCGGGGTGAAAAATCCAAAGGTATTATCTCGACCTATGGGATTGAACCCTGGACCTTCAGGTTAGCGAGCAAGCACATTTGATTTTCAACTTTCTACACGAATGACCAAAATCTTACATAAATTTACCCGCACACGGAAAGGTGTATGAATGAATTCTGCCTGAGCTGATGGCTGATATGCGCCGGACTTAACGTCAAGATCGTTAGCTTATTCTACCGACGCGACGGTGAAATCTGGATATCCGTCCGCAATTGTTTAGACGGGAGTCATTATGTCGACGAGGCGGTTCAGAGTTGTGTTGTTTTTTGATGCTTTAACCATAATCGAAAAGGCATCTAGATTAATTTTTTCAAGTAAGTCAGTGGGGAGTATTTATTTTGTAAAATAACATTTCAGATGGTAAATTGTGAGATTTAATTTGAGTTTTTACAGGAAGCGAGCTTTTATCCGTCTTGTCATTTGCTAGTTCTCACTACCCGTGGCCCTACTGAACAAGCCAGATCTATCACTATTTCTTTTACTAATCTCTTGACCTTGTTATGCTAATTATATTTTTTATATTTTGGTGTATTTGATAATTTTTGTACGTGTAGTTTAGGAGGACACGTACCAGCCGAAATGAGTTAAAAGATATTACAAGACAAAGCGAAAAGGTTACAGTGTGCAGTGAGCAAACCAATGAAATAAAATTACTCTTCAAACAGCCGGGTGTCGATAAATCCGGACCCGCTCAAAACTTATGTACCAGTACCAAAATATGCAATAAATTTGTAAATAGTGTATATAATAAGCGTACAATATTATGATTTTTTATTAAAATGTAAATTCTAAAAGTAAAATTGAACCTGATGAAGTTTAGTTCTAAAAAATGTTTCTAGGCCTGAGGAGTGTAGGACTGGGGTGTCTAAAGTTACAAATAGACTTGATGCGGCTAGGCCTTTAGTGAAAGTATAGAATTCCGTATATATCATCATTAGGAAGTTTATGATTAGAATTCAGATTTAAAAAATACGCAAAAAAAAAAGAATCTTTCTTTTGTTTTGTATAACTATTATTATCGTTAATGGTTCAAAATGCCAACGCCTGGAATTATTTCGGTTTTGATGTAAATTTATTTCATTTATTGTGTTATGATAAAATATTTTGCAAATCTCCCCTCAGCGGCCATATTGGATTCCCCCTGCCATTTCAATGTTTGTGACGTCGTATGCGTAAAGTGTGCGCTCCAGTTATTCTATTCTATGTTAAATACGCAGGCCCTAACGTCAAATTAGAACTGTCCATGGTTGCAGCCATGTTTGTTGTCGTCCGCCTAAGGCTTTCTTGTTGACATTTGTTAAAAAAGGGGGATTATTGTTTATTTAGAATTGATATATTTTATTGTTATAATTAGTAATAATAATAATAATAATAATAATAATAAGTTATTTATTTAAGTGTCACCGTCCATTAGTAAAGTTCCTCCACATGGTAGGCCCCGCATAGATAATATTTAAGTCTCACGTAAAGTTGCTTCTTTGTAACAAGAATGTGCACTATGTTTTGTACGTGTAAGGTTTCGCACACTCTAGTTTTACGCTGACCTAGAAGTAACATCTAAGCCTAAATCACTTAATTAATTATTAATTACTTCTGTACTTTTATAATAGGTAATTATCATAAAAAGAACCATTTACAAGTACATCTGAAAAGTTTTAGCAAATCCCAAATAACATAATTCAATTTTTTTTCATTGTAATTGTAACTTTAAGTTTTCCATGTCAGGAAAATTCCGCTTGTCAGGCAAAGATAGTACTTGTCAGGATGCAGGATTCTGGCTAATCAGCTCCTCTCAATGTTATAAATGGCTTAAAGCGTTTACGCTCAGCCGATAGCTCTTAACAGGCAACTGAGTAAGACCTTACTCTGAACTATTTCCCGACACGGAATAATCTGGAATGTGTCAAGATTTGATCCAAATTTCCTTTCTATGCAAAAAATAAAACAAATAATTCCTGACAACCTGAACCATGTCACATGTTGACAGCCTAGCACCAAATTCCGACAAGTTAAATCATGACAAACTATTTCCTGACAATTTTTTTCCTAACAATATTAACCTGACAAACCGAATCCTATCAAATGAGCTTGATCAAATGACTATGACTAAGTAAATTCCTCACAAACTATGTCCTGACAATTATAGTCTTTGTAGTTTCTAATTAATCCGGACTAACTGACGCCTGGCAAATAAACAAGACTAATTCCTGTAAACTTAATAATGTAACTGACCAAAGACTATCGACAACCGTTCACCAAATAATATCTGTATATAGTTTGTCCGTGGGGGAACAACGTTACCTTGTTTGACTGTTTGTTATCAAAATACTGCCGTTTCAGGTACCTCCTGATGAAAAAACAAACAAACAAACAAACACAACACATGCGGACCATCTGAAATCAAAGCTAGAAAGTAAAACACATAAAGTTTTTTGCCTTACCCACTGCTGATGTATCTTATTTTTTTTTCATACAAGAAAGCTAAATGTATATCACTTGACCGCTCTCAGTTCAGCAGATAGAACGAGTATGGCACGAGGAGCAACATTGGTCGACCAGACAACGACATTGCTAGTTGAGTCACGAGAGTGCTTTATACTATTGTTTCGAAACATTCTCATAATCACTCTTTGGAGTGACAGTGATATAACACACGTTAGAAATGTGGACGTATATTGCTGTCGCCCCTGTCTAAACGTCCACCCGTTCTCATTTCTTGCAGGCACATTAGAGGCTATAGTTCAAGTTCAAATTTGGTAACGAATGGTTTCGGAGTTATTGCCACTGACTTTTCCAATTTGGCTTGTAGACACAATAAAGGTTTATCTGATCTTGATGAAACTTGGTATGCATATATAGACTGATGAGATCTCGGTCAAATTTGGTTTATAGGCATGATAGAAGCGCTACAGTTTTTATCCGATATTGATGAAACTTGGTATACAATTATGCATGTATATATTAATGATCTGTCAAGTTTGAATTTAATAACAATCGGAGGAATGATTTTTGAAAAGATAGCTGGCCATGCAAGGTAACATACGCCCACTGGCAGATTTGATTTTAAACATAAATATTTAGCAGTACAGTAACAATCACCAGTATGAAATATTCAACCTTCAGTCATACACTCTTTAGCACAACACTGAATAATATTGAGTATTATTTATTGCCCTAGTTCTGGAAAACGTGTTCAATCTTTAGCTCGTGAAAACTCTAGAAGGCAAATATTCAATCTTCAGAACTGAACAATAAAACCAAGTTTTGTCAAAATCCAGAAAAAATCATGCCTTTTAGTGTTTAAGAGCTAAATTTGAAAGAGGTTTCAAGAACAAGGGCAATAATTATACTAAATATTTTTCAATTCTTCTGATTTTCAATAGGGTTCATCCTTGGGTGATTACGAACATTCACACCAAGTTTCATCAAAGTGATTACGTGCTAAAAATTGAACGCGTTTTCAATAGCAAGGGCAATAACTCATACTAAATATTTTTCGATTTTTCTGATTTTCAATAGGGTTTATCCTTTGGTGAAAACAAACACGTCAAAATCCGTCAAGAATTGTCCCTTCTAGAGTGTTTACAATCTAAAATTTTAACGCGTTTTCAAGAACAAGGACAATAACTCATACTAAATATTTTTCAATTTTTCAATACGGTTTATCCATGGGTGACAACCAACACTCATGCCAAGTTTCGTCAAAATCCGTCAAGAATTGTGCCCTGTCGAGTGTTTACGAACTAAAAATTGAACGCGTTTTCAAGAACAAGGGCAATAACTAATACTAAATATTTTTCAATTTTTCTGATTTTCGATAGGGTTTATCCTTGGGTGATTACAAACACTCACACCAAGTTTCGTCAAAATCCATCAAGAATTATGCCTTCTAGAGTGTTTACAAGCTAAAATTGAACGCGTTTTCAAGAACAAGGGCAATAACTCATACTAAATATTTTTCAATTTTTCTGATTTTCGATAGGGTTTATCCTTGGTCGATAACGAACACTCATACCAAGTTTCGTCAAAATCCGCCATGAATTGCACCTTCTAGAGTGTTTACGAGCATTTCAAGAACAAGGGCAATAACTTATAGTAAATATTTTTCGATTCGTCTGATTTTCTATAGGGTTCATCCTTGAGTGATTACAAACAACCATACCAAGTTTCGTCGAAATCAGTCAAGAATTGTTAAGGAGCCGACGGAATGAGGTGACGGCAATATACTCCCCCATTTCATGTGGGCGTATAAAAATGACTTAATAAAAACACAAGAGCAGAAAGCAGATTTGTATATCTAAATCCAGAGAGAGGTCTATTGAAATTCAGAGTTTTCGAGTTATTGCCCTTGCTGCTTCTTGGCGGCATTCGTATTAGCATAAAATGAATTACAGAAGTCGGTCTACTTGTCGATACAATTTTTGTTACTTTGAAAGTTATTGCCCTTTTAAAATCTTGTGGACACTGAACAAAACCAACTTCTTAATGGATTCGAATAAATCGAGTTTATCAAAAATAAAATGTGAATAAAGCTCCATAACTATGAAAATGCTATTGACGATTGTCAACTGCCTTTACATTTATAGGTGTATTACGATGACCATCGCTATCTTTGAGCATTTAGAGGGCTTAATTTTCAATTCAAAATAATTTAAAAAATTACAAAGGACTATTTGATCCATACCCATTTCTTTTTTTAAATTTTAGAGATTGTCACACTACAAACTTGTACAATAGAAGTATAGTCTGTGATCACTACATTTGGAGGATTAATCAAAGTTGCAGTTGAGATTAATATCCCTGTTGATAAAGAGATGAAAAACTTGATATCGTAGGGCAAAGGTAATTTTTTATGTATTTCAGTGCACTTAGGTACGTTCTCCAGTGATTCTGGTGACTAGTCGGGTAAAACATATAATTATGCAATAATCCTTTAGCGATATTTAGGGTGAAGACAATTTTATTTTTAGTTTTTTTTGCACACAGTGTTTCATATATACCTTCTTGTACTATATATGCTTCCTCATTTCATCTGATGATGACAATGCAGATTGTTGAAACGTTGTGTGCAATAAAACTATAAGGAGTATTAAACCACAAAATTGTGTTCTGTCATTTAATTATGCAATAGTTTTTTTTTAAGTTGGGGTATGTTGTAAGTCCTGTGGTAACTAACAAGGCTACGATCATCAACTGGTTTGCCTTGCAACCTTTATTTAATTCAACATTAACCGCTTGCTTGTCATTTGAAAGAAACTTTTCTAAGAGAGCACAAGCCACTTCAGTCATTCAGTATTTGCTTGACTCACAGTATGATGAACTGATAAGCCCCTAATGGTATCCATACATATTAGTGGACACTAAAGGTTTATTTGTGAATGGATTCACAATAATTCTCATTTTAGCCTTGGATACTGGTTAGTATGTGAAGTTTTGCTGCACTCAGATTAAAATCTGAATTCAATGTACATCGCATGGTCTAAAATGGCCTCTGCAATGGTTTCAGCATCCAAATTGTCCATGGGGATTAATTAAAAGAAACATTCCTGTACATCCTCCTTAAAAATATTATCACAACATTTAAGTTTTCAATTTTACTTGTGTACTTTGATTCATCTGCTTGAAGAGAAAAGAAACCACTTGACTAAACATTGTCTATTATTTCTAAAACACTGTGGTCAGTTACTTTCTTGATCGGTGCCAATGGTCGATCGTGTTTAGCTGTTAATCTCAGAAACTTCTGAACGTTACCAGGATTCATCACATCACCCCCTTCACGACATTTGCTTTAAGCATGGTTCTGAGTATTTTTTCTTGTATTTCTCATCAAGAATTTGAGTAAAAAAAATTACACTAAATTTGAAAGTCTCTCCAAGCTACCATGATGGTTTATGGCTTTGACTTCATACTTGTCTTTATTGTGAACTTTTTTCATCGACAAAAACTAGTTTTAGTGTAGATCTCCTTGATATAGACCGAAAATCTGTCTCTATTCCAGTCTCTGATAGATATTTGGACAGATGTCAGCTAGTGTAGAGAAAGAAAAACTAGACCATGTAAAATGGGATCTTTCCGCATCACTGCATCCTATCTAGATACTTCGGCGAATATTAAGACGAATATTTTTGTAATTCAGCCATAGTCATGTTCTCTGTACAACATTTCACGTCTCGGCCATTTAAAACTGCGTGTGCAGCAAAAAGTTTAAATGTCACAGATTCATGTGATACTAACATAAGAAAGGTTACAACACTAATTTACAGTCATCGTGAAGGTAATTTAATATTTAAAAAGCAATTTCGGAGGTGTGATTAATCACCATTTAACAGAGTATATTTATACTGTCTCTTCTCGGGCCGACAACTGTCAAAATATCCATTAGAGGCAGATGTTTCGGACTATCCTTGGTAGTAATCATAATCTCATAATCTACAATGACATTAAAATAGGACATCCTTTTCCAACCAATATTCAATCTAGTCACATTTATCATGCTACAAGGCTTTAAATAGAACGTTCGTAATCTAGACTTGGACAATGTGGGTTACAGGTAATTCTTTCATACTGGTCGGAACACTTTGTTGTCAGAAGATCGCGATAAATCTGATGGTTCAGTGACACTATAGTTATATCAGAAACTCTCTGACTTTCTGTCCGACAATCATTTAATAATGAATCATGTGCCTAAAGTGGATATATTCATTTCGTTGATAAACAAATCGAAATTTCATTTAGTATAATATGATAGATAGATAATAGTACATGATGAGTTTAACATTACAAATAACAGTTTATTGGCTACACGGAGCAACCTTGACAAATGATATACAACTTTTGGAAGAACAATAAGAACTATTATAAAACAGCGTTATATTAGCAACAACAATGGAAAGTCTTACATCTATAATGATAGCAAGCTGATTTGAAAACGAAATATCAGGTGTCTAGAAGAGTAAGCATGCCCTGCATGGCTGCTCAACATGCACAGAAAACTACAAATAGGAACGCGCCAGCAAAAGAAACGGCGACTTAACGACGCATTGACGATGTTCAAGGGACGTAACTGAGAAGATGCATATCTCTCGGATGATAAGAAAATATGTTGCAAACACCTGAATTCATGAGGAAGCATTTATTGACGGTAGGTGGCCTCAAGTGATCAGATCAACTAGTGTTATGTAACATTATAGAATCATATGGTGGCAACTCGACATAACCTATTATTGTGATGACAATTTAAACTGAAACAAAAATATCTGCGATGATAGTAGAAATAGGTATTTTATATTTTTCAATTAGTTCATGATGGCGGCCGTAAGGGAAGGTTTGAGTCGACTTGGTGAATACCCTTGTTGTAGCTTAGATGTTAAATGCCTCGATCTAGCTAAGAAATCAGCGTAGAAAGAACATGCTCTTGAGTATCGAACCAATTGAGACACATTTACGCCATCTGGCGAATGCGGATTTTTGCTGCACATAAAATGAAAATTGACGATTGGAAAATCAAAATCATCATGCACATCATATAATACACAAAGTCTCTGTATACGCAGATCCGTATAGGATGCGCATTGTTCATCATCGTTTGTGTTTTTAATTTCTTATAAGCTTAATGAAGCAAAATGATCGTCGGTGCAAATGAATAAAAAAAATATTATGTAGGCTACCGTAAGCATTTAATATACTTAGTATCGTTTTGGCATATCTCGGAATCTTTCAGTTTTAGATGCCGGTCCCTCATTTCGTTATCAGAATATTGCGATTACATTCAATAACGTTCTGTAGGATTATGTTTAATTTCTCCCTGTCCTTCAACCACACACATAACAAATTTACTCCTCACTACAAAACCAGCGGTCTATTAATTTTGTTTGAATCAAGAGACCTATGTGCATGTTGGCTCGATGCACTCGAAGTAGGTTAGTCGATATTTTTAACACAAGCAATTCTTCTTGGTTTCTGTTTCGTTGAATTTTCAGAAAATGTTACCTAAACTAAACTAACAAATATACATGTAATACCTATTATAAAAGATATAAAAATAATGTGTATAGAGGAAGCAGCTTTGTTGGAGGCGTTACAATTATCTGTAAAACATACTTCTGAGCATGCTTTGTGACCAGTTTCAGGCACATCATGGCATTTATTTGCTTTAGTTGTAGAACAGTCTCTTCTAAATACTACTAATTTACCTGAAATTAGAAAAAAGTCAAACACAAATAATGTGGTAATTTTCTTCTTTCATGAAAGGATTCTTGAAATATTTGACCAAGGATAATTAGGATTCTTACGAAAGTAATATGATTTCTCAGAGGAGATCAATTTCAATCTTAAGTAGTAGAGTTAATGGAATATGATCGTTCTCATCCTCCTATATAGCAAGCTACCCGTTGTCCACTTGTTCGTTTGCATAAATAAACAAAGGACGATAGTTTAAGAGATGACTTCATAATATCGACGGGGAATGGGTATTAAAGATGGGTTTCCTTATTTTTTAGTATCAAATTAGGCTGAGTTTTTGATTAATTGGTGTTTCTAATGAATTATAATGTATTCTTAATCATATCATTATGTTCTTATTGCATATAATTCAGAGTTTTAACCAATCATAAAATGTCCATGTATGTACATAGTCTGGATAAACAAAAAAAAAGAAGACTTTTTGACCTTTCATGATTGGTAATTCATTTGAATTCTGCTGGTAAATCTCCTCTAATATACCTAATTATGAATTCATTATGGACATGTGAGACCAACTGGTATTTTCCAAGTCATTAGAACACCTCTACTTTCTATTCATATAAGTATTAGTAATTTCATTTTCATAAATGAAAATAAGGGAACCCATCTTTAACGGCCTAAAAATTGATCCGTCACTTCAGCTGGAGTTGGGCGATATGACAATATTATCGAAAAAACCGGTATGAGAAAAAACAGACGATACGATATAGCATTTTTCCTATACCGGTATATATCGTTGTGATATTATTGTGACGATATTTTAGCGATATCAGACGTAAAAAGACGCTATTATGAGATTTTAGCACTGAGCTCAAATAAACGTTTACCAACCTCATCAATATATTTTAAAATTCAATCGATAATTTGATGCTGATCAGTTTAGGGATTATATTTAATAAAATCGACCAAAATGACTGTTTAGAAACCGTTTATAAAATATAACATGGCTCCTTTAATGCTCGCCATTACTACTTTCTATGACACTGGACTATATGTAAACCTTATTACATTTGGATCGCTTGTTCAAGGAAGCCTATAGCGATTTGGTGAATCTCACTACGGTTGGTTGGCCAGAAATCCGACCTCTTTCAGCCCACGAATCTGCTTCCTACAAACTATTGGTCCATTGGAGGCTTTTTATGATATGTTCTTTACATGTTACATTCGGCAGTTTTCAAATACTTTTAAGCAGAAACAATAGACGAGATACTTTATAACGTTATAAAGAGTTTATTTCCTGAAAATTTCTATGACACGATATTTGAACCTATCGTGATAAGAAATTATTGTCTATAACGCGATACACAAAAAAATCCCATATCGCCCGACTCTAACTTTAGCCAATTATAAAGGCATTGTTAATTATACACGAAAGAACAATGTCTCTTTAAACCAATATATCAACAGATGGAAACTCCAAACTCGGCAAAACAACGATCACATCTGATACATTTTGAGCACGGGTAATAAACAATTAATATGACCTTGACTTGGTGTTTGGAAGCTACAGATTGACTACGTGAAGCCATAATGCTGATGAGTATTGATTAAAGTCATTCACTTCGTCGGTATATAGGGTTAATTTGGTCTCGACATGTAGCATTCTAAAGTTTAGACACCAAATCTGACTAACAGTTTTATCGGCCTTTTTTCACTTATTATTGACTTAACAAAATCTTCCAACAGATACCGGTCGGGTCGGATAACGCTGAAAGGAATGTAGGATATTTATTTTCTATCGGCGAAAACCATTTCAGAAATAATTCCGCTTAATTTAAAGTCAACGAACGTGTTGACTAGAAATAGGTTCATTAAATGTAGCCTATGGTGTATATAAACAAATGTAAAATATATTGTGTTTTATTAATTTTTATTTTTTAACTACGAATTTAAGAAACCGATTTTTAATGACAAGTTTTTGAGATTACACTTCATGTAGCTGCATGGGGTCAAATTCTTTATTTTGTAGAAATTGGCGGCCATTGACTGTAAGATGTTAGACTATACAGTATAATTCCGGATATCGTTATTTGGATTTTTCCAAGAGCTCGCTAAAAACACAAACCAATTCGTATAACCAATCTCCTAATAATATGTATTTCGTCAAGACAACGTAGCATACCCGCAATATAGCTATGATTACAATGCTTTATCAATATCAATAAAATAATATACACTGCAAGCCGATATGATTATTTGTAGTCTTATAAACATTTGTTAAAGATAAACAGAGGATAAAGAAATATGTTGTGCCTACGGCAGAATAATATTATTCTGAACAAAATTAACTTTACTTTCTGCCCTCCAGATATAATAATTGACATTAAACACATTGTACAGAACGTACTTTGATTAAACCCAATTAAAATTTAAATATGACCTCCTGTATACAAAATCCTTTAGGGTCTTCTTCGGATAACAATGGACATATATGTTCCTCTATGATCTTCTGGAACATTTTGAAGACGAAGAAAATCGAGATTTCTTTGAATGGAAACATCTTCCAATATTTAAAGCCTCATTAGAAGTGACGTTTGAAAAGGATGGAAATTCGAGTACCAATACACTTGAAGCTTCAAGGAGAATAAGAGGCGAATGAATTGGAATAGAAATGTCACCCCTCAGAATTCATTTATTGCTTTCTAGATTAGATTGCAATGTTTCTCCAGGACAATTTGTATAAAATCTTGGCTTTCTATTTAAATTACAGAAATAGTTACATTACAATAATATTTATTGCATTTGGTTATTGCCAATCTATGAATAATATTATTGATTTTATTTTTCTTTAATGTTGGTAGTTGATATTAAAAACTGGAGATGAGCATTAAAGATAGTTAAATAATATACACCAACATACCAGCTCTATTTAAAGGAGACACAATTAACACAGATCATTACTATATGAATCAAGTAGTTTTGTATAATAATTTCACAACAAAAGATTCTTTTTATTGCTTGATTTATCGTTTCCACTGTTTCAGTCAACTAAGTCAAGTTAAGCGAAAATAATGCCTCAAATCCTTAATCTCAACTTAATCCCAAGTATTAACTGTCTTTACGAGACGCAGTTCTCAAGACATAGATCATTACTTCCGGTGTTCGATTTATTACCCTAGTATCTCTTTATTTATATTGGGAGTACTTATCATGGCACTTGTTTCCTTACACATTATCCAGTCAGTACTATTGATTAGCTCGTTGCCTCGTCTGTATGATATTTATCTCAACCCTCTCTTATATTTACTATATTTTTTTCTTTACACTTTTCTTGATTATAGGCTGTACTGGGGTTAGTTTATTGGTTGTAAGTGGTAAACAAGTTTCTGTTCAACACAAGGGACCGACAAAGGGTAAGCGTAGGTTATATTGGTCTTGGATGCTAGTGTTGTATCAATAAGTGTCCAGTGACTTAATATTTGTTTCTTCAGAGGGATCTACGTGGTCACAGTATCTTTGTATGTAGACAACATAATACCTATACATTGGTATGCGATATAGATTTTGTCAGTCAGGCAGGAAGAACTTATCATCTGCAATAATTATGAAAATGACAAATGACATGAAATCCTTATATGTCCAAATCACTCCATTGGGCTACATATTTAGGCACGAAAATAACAGTTTTGAACCAAAACACGAAAATAACAGTTTTGAACCAAAACACGAAAATAACAGTTTTGAACCAAAACTTCTAAATGAAACTATGAAAAGGAATAGACTAAAATGATTTAGAGATTTTGATAAAATTGGTTGAAAAGTGAAGCTTTTAATTTTCGAAAGATTTTGATGTATGATCTATTGTTTGTCAAAGTTTGGATTGTATTGATTAGACATAAAAGTCTACTTTGTGTCTTTCAAACAACGTAGAACATCTGGATTTCCTCATTTTCCATAAAATAACATAACTTTGATAATATTATAAATGAACAATAATTCTTATAGCTGTCGACCTTATATTCCATAAGGAATATACGGCTTAATTGATATATTTTATATATCTTGATCGTAATGATATGAAATTCAGAGAACCGATAAACATTACAGCTTTGAATATGAGTCTAATGTGATAATTTTAAACGAATTATAGCTACGGTGTATATTTAACGCAGAAAGTCAAGGGAATTTTAAAACTACATTTTATTAGATGTATGTCGTAATAAAATTAGGGAAGTTTTGGTAGACAGAAGATATGATTTATCTCTTGTTCAAACCCAGAGATGTATACCAAACAATGATTAAGGTGCCATGGGATATATCTTTCACTATTATATTACAGTAGTGTTTCATTTAATTTCATTTTATTTTATTTTTATTGTTCGTGGACTTTCTAGAACAAAGCTATGTTCACAACTTATATTATATTAAACTACATGTATACGCAGACTGATTGAATTCTTGAAACAGTAGAATTTAGGAGCAAATCGTGTCCTAAAACATGCATTGTGTGTTCTCTCTCGTAATATTGTCCAGATTTTACTTTCAGATTATCTATCAGATAAGGTTACTTTAAGTAAATTTGAGGACCATTTCTATATTAGATTAGTATTGGCTGTATAAAATCTATTATTTTATTAAATAGAATTAACGCTTTCCTTTTCCTATCGATAATTCGATATAAAATCTAACGTGATGTGAATGCTCTACAGAAATTAAGTTGTTTGACTCAATAAAGTTTAAAAATTGTTCTTATTTCAGTGAATCAATTGACTTAGTACACATTCATTTTATTTTGGTCGTTAATGTCGTTATTCTAACAAATTATATTAATATACGAGTAAAATATTTTGATTTATAAGTTCAATGCGGTCAAATTTAGATTGGCATAACCTTTTTATACATTGAATAGAGTTAAGTAGTCTTAATTAACCTAATATGAAATCGTTATTATTAACAGGGTGCTTGTTATGATTTTCCGGAAAAGTTTTGTTTTAAAAGAGTTGATTAAAAACGGAGAGTGCTAATAGTTAATTAATGGTTGGGCGGCTTAGGTGATCAATGGTTAGACAGATACAATAAAATCTCATGGAGCCATGAGAAATAGCAGCCGATATGGTAGCCATCTTGAATTTCAAAATGGCCGCCAATGTGGACAAAGTTTGTTAAATATCTTCTTACCTATTACAGATATCAAGACAGTTCAATCGCCTATACCTACATTTTACGACTCTTTGGATCCATTGGCGTCAGAAACTATATGTTGCATTTGGCTTCCATCTTGAAATCCAATATTTCTGCCCTTTAAAGCTAGTTTACTCAATATCTCATTAAGTAGTAAATATATCAGTACAATACCAACATATATATACCATGTTTTAGAGCTCTTTGGATCCAATGGTGTCAAAAACTATAGGTCACATATAGCTACGATCTTAAAATTCAATATGGTCACCATTTAAAGGTATTTTAAGCAATATGTGAAGGATTGAAGTTAATAAACCATCTAGAAAACACTGTTGGTAAAATGGATGCGCTGATCGCTGCAGGTGTAAGAAGTCTGCATTTCACTTTGTTCTTTTGATTGGGATTGTAACAGATACAAAAATTCCACTGACAGCAACTGTGGCCTTTTACCAACTGCCCAGTGTTTTCTAGATGGTTTATTAACTTCAATCCTTCACATATTGTGCTAATTGATGATAGCTCATATTAGCCTGTCTATTGAGGATATCTAGGATCTCTATCTTTCCCAAATATTCAATGGAGTCATGTGACTTTTAGACCCCTATAACATGGTATATATTGATATCTTTATTACTTACTAAGATATGGAGTAAAATAGCTTTAAATGGTAGCCATATTGGATTTCAAGATGGCAGGTATATGTGACAAAATTTCTGACACCATTGGATCCCAAAAGCCTAAAACATGGTATAGACGATTGAACTGTCTTGATATCTGTATCAGTTACGACGATATTTAACAAAACTTGTCCAAATTAGCGACCATTTTGAAAGTAAAGTCTAAAAAGTTTGACCTAGATTTGGCTTTAAAAAAGCTTCAAAAAAGCATAACGAGAATGGTTCTGGTTTTAAAAAATGAATGGGTGGAGTTTTTTAGTTAAAACTTTCAGATACGTAAAGGCCGACATTTCTCTAGATTTTGGTGTATAGTTCTCACAAAAAAGAAATTCGACCTACAAACACAGAATACCCGTTAAATTACAAACCAATATTACTCTATGGTGGATATCATTTTATACATGGAAACGGCTGCACTACATACCATTCTGGTCCAGTTCTCTAATAATAATACATGTTTTAGGTACACCACTACCAGGATCCCAGCATTCTTTACCATCAGGTGGAGCAGTTTCACATTCAGCAAATGTCACACTATCACAAACAGAACATCTTAAACCTGTAACAGAGCAATACAAGTTTGTTAACACATAAATTGTCATGTAATACCAAATTAAATAGTTATACAGCTGCCATGGATATGAAAATATTAGCAAAAAATATCACAAACAGCGTTAGTGGTGAGCTATTACCAACCATATATCGCCTTTTATAACTAATTTTCTTTTTTTAAAACCATTATATAATAACTGAATGCGGAAGTTATTTCGCCACATCAAATATTGAAAAGTCACACGGTTGGTTGAAAAATAAAACTACTCCGTTTTTTTTCAGTATTAATGGACGATGATTTCGATTTAAAATTGAGATGTAAAGAGACAGGCGGAAATAATGAAGGTAGCAAATTGCTCCAAATACATGATTATCACGCAACTTTAAGGATACATATAGTACGAAACTTATCTGACCTGGAATAATTTTTGATAGAGATTTACTAGGGTCATTAAACTAAAATCTTTACTGTATAAATCATATAAAAACTTTTACACTTTTGCACTTTATCAAGATAGGTAAAAGAGTAAGTTTTATTAACTTGGATTTGATGAATAAACCATAGTAGTCTTTTGCCGTATTTTCTTATTTCACATAGAACTTTTAATACAAAATTCATATACATCAGTTACAACAAAGACAGATTCTACGAATCAGCACGAATTTACCAAAACTGGCCAAAACAGCGGTATTTATCAGTTGTTACTATGACAGAATCTTTTGAGGCTGACTTACAGGAAGTCTGAATCTGTTGCTACCTGGCCAAATCCTACAATGACAGCAGTCGATTCCAATTCCATATGAGACACATTGTACAATATTCTGGGGCAGTTGATATCAGTTTACTATAAATGAGTCATGGGATGGTCTTGGTCAGTTGTAGGTTGTTACCACGACATCACGCAATAAATGGTTATTAGTATCAGACCGATTTTCAAGATAAATGAACTGAGACTATTGGTTATCAAGAATCAAGGGGTCAACAGGATTCGCCAATTTCTTTAATAAGAATTAATCCTACCACGCCAAATCACAAGAACAAGTCAACAAATGCTGCTACTAGGTATACATAGCAAGAACGTGCGCTGAGGGTCAAAAATATTGGCCTAAGCTGTCGGCCTATTTCAATCTCCAAATGATCATGGTCGAACATCGGATGTGCTGGAAACTCATGAAACAGATATTGACATGTTACTGGTAAAAGGTTATTACTAACCAAAATCTTCCATAAACATTATTCAGTAGACAATATTAGAATAAAACACGAACACTACCAATTAAAACCAGTAAAAGCTGATACTGATGAGATCACGTGTTATAATTACACCATTGAGACTAAGATATTAACCGATTTCCTCTTATTTTCCATGTAAACTTTTCTTTTATATAATTACCATACCATCAACCCGAGACAAACTTAAATGATTTAAAAATCCATTTAAAATAAACAGTGTCAAGGTAAGTGACATTTAACTTTTCCGCTTAAATACAACATAACAACGGAAAAAGCCGTTACTAGAACAAACCCAGGTGTTCAAATCAAGAAGATTCATTAACCACCAAAACGCTCTCTCTGGATCATTGGTTAGTTTCTTTGCAGGTTTTCATCATTCGTTTCATTTCGTTTCTTTCTCCTAGAT